>NW_026596101.1:8944999-8999337 GCF_907164565.1 Psammomys obesus
ACACACACACACACACACACACACACACACACACACACACACACACATACACAAATGCTATCCCTTTAAGGAAAGAGAAATGAACATTTTATGATTTAATCATTATACACATATCAAATTTTCACATAATTTCCATAAATATATATAACTACTTTGTGTCTGTTAAACTTTGTTTCAAGTTTGATAGTCTCACAAAAAGTGAAATACATTCCATTTTTAAGTACAGACTAGCAAATATACTTCCTGTTACTTTTCTAATCTAAGGAAACACACATACAAACAAAAAAATCTGTATAAAATATTGATAATTTCTCAGTTGTAACTAGCAGAGGGACAGCCTTGCTAGGCCACAGAGGAAGACATTGCAGCCAGTCCTGAAGATACCTGATAAGCTACGGTCAGCTGGAATGCGAGGAGGACCTTCCCTAGCAGTGAACTTGGAAAGGGACAGGGAGGAGATGAGGGAGGGTAGGATTGGGAGGGAATGAGAGAGGGTGCTATGGCTGGGATACAAAGTAAATAACCTGTAATTAATATTAAAAAATAAAAATTAATATAAAAAGTCACCCACTAACCCTATCAAAGTAAATGGATATTTTTTGTCACTATATATGCTACTATTAAGAAATTAACATAAAGAAAATGCCAGTATATATAATTACAAAGATCAACCTCAAAAGCATGCTGAGTAAATTAAAGATAAAGCCAAATAAGTAAAAGTTTATTAGATATTGTGCTTATAAAAATGGCAAGGGATGCATTGCTAAGGTGACCCCACCATCCCTGAAAAACTTTAGCAGATGCCCTCTGAGGGCATAGTTGATTGTAGGAGTCTGAGTTCATGCTAGGAGCCTGATAGAAACAGAACTAGTGATTGCTAGGTGGGAGTATTATAGATACAATTATCTTAATGAGCAGCAAGGTCCTACAGAGTCAATAGACTGCCAGGAGCCCAACCGTTAAAGAGCAGTGGTGAATAGAACACAGTGATCCATAAGAGTCACATTGTCTATGGAACCAAAACTAATTAAAGTGTGTATTCCTAAGCACAGGATCATCATTTCAACAAAGTTTCCCAATCCCCAGTTGGTTCTCCAATTGGATATGCCTTCTCACTGGAGAGAGATCAAGATCTCAGCAGAGGGAGCCTTTATCTCCACAAATGAATGAAACTTTATATTGGTTGGAACTATCATAGCAGAAGATGGCACGTGCTCATCTTAATACTGGAAATATTGAGCAATTATATTCTGGTGGAATGACAGTTGTGGCTTCAATCCTTATACATTTAAGGAGGACAGGCTAGAAACAGCATTCAGAAAAGTAGTTGTAAGCTGGACGATCAGAGTGAACATCCATGAACTTAAGTGGCAATCACAGGTACAGCTTCTCCACCAGCCTGCGGCAAGAGTATATAAATATAGCTTTGCACGGGTGGTATATGCCTAGCAGTTTATCCAATCCACTCTATTTATAACACTATGAAAATAGATGATGCAAATTCTGTTCCATAAAAGATCCCTATGCCCAGATATATTTGGTCCTTGTGGGGCTCCTGTCCTCTCCAGGTCTTACTAACTTCCACTTCTTTCATATGATTCTCTGCACTCTACTCAATGTTTGGTTATGAGTCTCAGCATCTGCTTTGATACACTGCTGGGTAGAGTCTTTCAGAGGCCCTCTATGGTAGGTTCATGTCCTGTTTCTTGTTTTCTCCTTCTTCCAATTTCCATCCCATTTGTCTTTCTAAGTGAGGATTGATCATCTTACCCCAGGTCCTCCTCCTTGTTTATCTTCTTTAGATGTATAGATTTTAGTATGTTCATTCTATTTATAACTCTAGTATCCACTTATATGTGAGTATATACCATGTGTGTTTCTGCTTCTGGGATACCTCACTCAGGATGATCTTTTCTAGATCCCATCATTTGCCTGCAAACTTCATGGTTTTTTTTTTTTTTTTTTGTTTTGTTTTTAATTGCTGAGTAGTATTCCATTGTGTAAATGTGCCACAATTTCTGTATCCATTCTTCCATTGAGGGACATCTGGGTTGTTTCCAGGTTTGGACTATTACGAATAAACTGCTATGAACATGGTTGAACAAATGTCCTTGTTGTGAACTTGAGCATATTTTGGATATATGCCTAGGAGTAGTATAGCTGGATCTTGAGGAAGCACTATTCCTAATTGTCTGAGAAAGCATCAGATTGATTTCCAAAGTGGTTGTACAATTTCACATTCTCACTAGCAATGGAGTAGGGTCCCCTTTCTCCACAACCTCTCCAGCATGTGTTTTCACTTGAGTTTTCATTCTCCAACCAAGGACCATGCATGGGTATAACCTAGAACCCCTTCTTGGACATAGCCCATGGCACCTCATTATTCAAATGGGTTCCCTAATAAGGGGAACCGGGACTGTCTCTGACATGAACTCAATGGTGGGCTCTTTGACCTCCCTCCACTCCCCGATGGAGGAGCAGCCTTGCCAGGCCACAGAGGAGGACATTGCAGCTAGTCCTGATTAGACTTGATAAGCTAGGGTCAGATGGAAGGGGAGAAGGACCTCCCCTACCAGTGGACTTAGAGACGAGCAGGGAGGAGATGAAGAGGGAAGGATGGGATTGGGAGGGAATAAGGGAGGGGGCTACAGCTGGGATACAAAGTAAATAAACTGTAATTAACATAAAAATAAAAATTTAATGAAAAAATTCTTGTTCCAGGGATTTGCCATAGAAGAACACATCCTTCCACAACCAATTTATCCAGTGCAAAAGAAGTGGTAAAATATTTCAAGATGTGGAATAAACGTTCTGCAGAAAAAGTAGAAGAGAAGCCTACACCAAACTGCCCAATATTTATGCCTACAATAAAACTTACTAGGCAAGGGCAGATGCGATAAGTCAATCACGAGACTTGAGTTTCCAAGAATGCTGTTATTTTCCATCATCTAATAATGATACTCCCTTAAAACACTTTCATCCCGTAAGAGAAAATCCTTTAGAAAGAAGGTGAAAGGGTAAGGTCTTATTAGTTTGGTGATACTCAGTTAGCTCTACACATAAGTACAGCCCAAACCAGACATCTTTGTTCTTACCTGGTGACGGCCTTGAAGGACAAAATGAATGCAATGCTAGCAGTGGACTGACTTGTGGGCTGGCCATGAAGTTGGTGTGGAAATGTACACAACCTAAAATGCAAACAACAACAACAACAACAACAAAAACATTGGTATATGGCCAGTGGCTTACCTGAACATAGTAAGATCTGAGAAAATGACAAATGACTAGAATAATTGTAGTTCATGGAGATATTTGTGCCTTTTGTAAACACTCACCTCAGATACCTGCCGTGTAATAGCCACAATATCTAAATAGACTGAAGATTTGGTTAGTATATGATGGCAGTCTGTGTCATAAATGTTCTTTGTGTCAGAACAGGCTGAGAACTGTATAGATCTAAGATAGGCTTCCTCACAAGAAAGCAATTTTAGCTACATAGCAGGCTAACCATTCAAATCTCCCAGCAACAGAAGAAAATTATGAGCGCCTGGACGTTTACTTACAAGTCATCTGGTTACAATTTGATGGCATTAAAGCTCAATTGGACAGTTGAGGATGAGCAGAGTTAATGAAATTTGAAGACTGAGGGTCCCCTTTGCAGCCTGTGGAGTGGGTAGGAGAACCCATTCTATGGGGATGAGGTCTATAGAGATATTAGATCCCTAAATAAAGGATCTTCTGTGACAATTCTGAACCAGGGTCACCCTAGGGAGTACTGACTATTTTATAATTAACTGTATACTCTAGGCTGGCCTCAGAATCCTGATCCTTCTGCTTACTGTTGGCATGTAGGCAGGTTCTGTTTTCTCTGTCAGAGTAAGGGCCAGAATTGTAGTAAGTGGCACTCTGTCTGCCATATGGATGAGGCCACATGCCATGGGACTGGCAGGTAGAGAAAGGTGTCAACACATTTTAGCAGTATTTGACCCTGGTAATAAAGATGGCATAGGACTGTTACAATCCAACTGTTAAGGGATGAATAAATTCCATGCTTGGATAGCATGGAGAGTATCACTTGGTGGCCTGTAAATCAAACTTTATGATGAGGGAGCATGGCATCAACATCTGCCTGAGATGTGTGTGCTGACCACAGTCCCAGACACGTCAGAGTCAGGGTCACTCTGTTAGCTAACCAACCTCGAACACCAGAGAACAACCAGACAGAGAGAGAGATCCAGACTGGAGTGTGGGAGAGAAAGGGGGAATCTCGGGCAGAGTAGTAGCTCTGCAACAGTGAGAAGTGGGAAACATAAGTACAATGCCCACCTTCCACATTCCAATTGCCCAATGGTAAGAGACCATAGTAGAGTAGAACTGACCATAGAACTGACCTTCTGAGCATTACAGGGAGTGGACTGTAGTAGCCACCTTGGTGCCTTCTAGTGATTTCTCCTCAGTAGTGAGAGACTGTTTACCTTCATCTAGAGTTCTAGCTGCTGATGCCTTGCAGTTATGTCGTTTAAATGCTGCTGCCCTCAGCCAAGAGTAGTTGCACTGACAAACGTTATGACCCTTCTCAGGGTGAGCCTATGCCCAGGATCTCATTGGCATGATTGCATAATGGCCTGTTACCTGCACCTTAACTTGGAACAGCTTTTAAAAATCCAGCCTAGCAGCACTATTCCCCTCGGCAGCAGCTTAAGCTCATAAATGAATTGAAGTTCAACAAACCCATCAGCCTGGACCTGCTACTTTTACTTACTTACCGGCATTGTTACTGAGATATCCTTAGTTCTTCACGTGAACCAAATATAGGGTATCTCCATATTGCAGTCTCAGACTCCTCATGTAATAGGGCAGCACAAACAATTAAAATAAGCTCAGTTGAGCTCCTTTATCTTTTTGTTTGTTTCCTAGAGTTTGCCTCCCGTTCTGCTCTAGATAAAAAAAAAAAAAAAAAAAAAAAAAAAAAAAAAACAACTTTTTTATAAATTTTTTTTTTTTTTTTTTTACAAAAATTTTCCCCCCACTTCTACCAAAAAAAAAAAAAAAAAAAAAAAAAAAAAAAAAAAAGCACCCAGATCTTTGTAACACATTTGAATTTCTATTTTAGTAGAATTTTAGGTAACAAAAGAATACCTGCTCCATGTTCTGTGGGTTATCTTAGGATCAGAGATAGTTTACATAAAAGAAGAAATTGCTGTGTTTCTTTTCAGAGCAATGTTTATTTTGGTATCATTTATATCGGAACACACGGTTTGTTCAAAAACATTTTGTTCAACATCTTGCTATTGTCCAGACCCACAGCCAACTGACCCCAGGAGGACTTCCTAGTGGCTCTGGAATAAACCATGCGACTACTTTAGCCTACTAGAGCTGGTTTTATTCAACCAAAGTTACTAAGGAATTTCATGTCTTTCTTTATTGCACTACACAGAGGTCACAGCTGTGAGATTTATTTGATTTTGTAGATGGGCTAATTAATTTGTTCGTTCTGTGCAGTCAGCATCCTTTCTGCTTTTTGGAACAGTGCTACCAAAGCAATAGATTAATTTACATGGTACAATGCATTTAGAATAACCATTACCCCATAGAATTGTTATTGCTTGAATTCTAAAGAGAGAAGATGTTTCCCCACTGAGATAAAATTCTTATTGCTGATTATTTTTTCTGAAAAAAAAAAAAAGAAACCTATAAATTTTTTGAACATAAGAGTTTTATGGAACTTTTAATTTAATTACACAGGGTTCAAATGCCCCAGTTTTCTGACAATTCTGAATGAACTGCTTTGAGTTATAAGGACTAGAAGCCAACCAAAAATATTTTAAATGAGGAATACAGAGAAATTTATGAAGGGTAACAAGTTCAGATAGCTTCATTTGAAAAGCCACTAGGACTGAATATTTTAATTTGCCATTTCTCAAAACCGTGCATCCCTTTTGTCATGCCATTCATACCTTTCCGCTCTTGATTTCATTTTCATCTCAGTGTGATTGCCTCTCATGCCTCTGTTTGGGCCGAACCCATTTATGGCTTACCACAATATAGCAAACTAAGCCCCTTAATCCTCGGCATTATTAGTCCAGCTACCCATTGTCCTTTAATATTTCAGATGATGCTGATAGACTCACACACAGATCAGGTGAATACCACAGCCTCATCAGCGGCAGGCTGTCGGGAAAGCAGGGTCATAGGTTTCAGCATATTCGGCATCCTCATCCAACATCAGTGACATTTCACGGGCAAGCATACCCTAAATATATTAATAAGGATGCAAACTTACAAGGTTTTTGAGCTCCAGATAGAAAACGAAAATACTTTTATTACTAAGTTTACAGCTGTTCCAGCGATGGTCATTAATGAACTTTATATTCCAGCTTCAGGGTAGAGAACACATTTAGACTAAGGAAATATATTCATTTCCCACGCAGGATAACAAAAGGAGCTGGTGTGCGTTAAGTAACTGGGTGTTAAAATAGAAAAGAAGAAAGCCTGGCTGTCACAATGGTAGATATTTACCTGTGTACATACACACTTATTATTTCATACTCACAAAGTAAAAAAAAAAAATTGGTCCAAACAGGTCAGGTTATTTTATTTTAAACATCTACATCTTGTAACAAACATCAATAAAGACATACAAGATCAGAATGGGTGGCTTAATTAAAAAGTTATATATATATATATATATATATATATATATATATATATATTAGCCATTATAACTTTATTCATGTAATATAGTACTATGATATAAAATTAATGGGATTTTTGGGGTGTGGCTTCTGCTGTGACTAGCTGACAAATCTTTCACCATACTTCCAGATCCTCTGGCTTTTACAATCTTTATGAACCTTTTCTCAATGGGATCCTTGAGGTTTAGGTAAGGCAGGACTTTTTAGATGTAGCCATTGGGACTGTGCTCTGCCTGTTCATTGGTGTGGTTTTCTTTAATGGTCTTCATATGTTACAAAGAAATATTTCATTGAGGAGGGCTGAAGATCAATCTTATTCGTGGGTATAGTGACAGGTGCTTATAGGTCATTGTTGGGGATTAAGTGGGTTTAATAAGGTGGTGGTTACCCAAGCATAAGCTGAACAAGGACTCCAGTGGACATGGTGCACAAAGCGAACAGGGAAAAGCCTCAACCCTACGTGAAGAACTAGTGGCAACCAAGGAAAGCCAGCAGTGGGAGAAGGGGTGCTCTCCAAATAAGGGAAAGTAAAAGAAAACAAAAGTCTTCCTGGGAGAAAAAAATAGATATGTAAATCTTTACCACCTATGTGGTAAAGGATCTCAAGGGCAGGCTGTTTGACGCCCCCCACCCCCCACCCCCCACCCAGGGGAGGAGCAGTCTGTTAGGCCACAGAGGAGGACTTTGCAGCCAGCCCTGAAGATACCTGATAAAACAGGGTCAAATGAAAGGGGAGGAGGTCCTCCTCTATCAGTGGACTTGGAAAGGGGCAGGGAGGAGACCAGGGAGGGAGTGTGGGGTTGGGGAGGGAATGAGGGAGCGGGATACAGCGGGACACAGAGTTAACAAAATGTAACTAAAAAGAAAAATAAAATTAAAAAAAATAAAAAAAAAAAGAAGTTATCACACTCACACAGCAGCTAAAGGAAGACATTTTCTGGCACCAGCATTTGATGTTAGTAGCTCTGGCTTGTATTCCAACCTTTCCTTTCTGTTGATAATCCGTCAATAATACATTTGCTACACATGAGCTGATGACAATAATGCCACAAATTATGGAAGCAGCGAATGTGTTGCAGCCGCATGGAAACCAAGGTTCATAACAGCTATTAAGGACAGAAAAGAACAAATAGAAACGGCCTCCAATGCTATCAAAGTGCATACAATTTAATAAAATTTTATTTATTTTCAATAAAATATGCACAAATGTTCATAGCTTTAATAAAAGTATCAGTAGGGAAATATGTAGCCATTTAGAGCCTGAATGTTCATAGATTAATTATTGTGTTTGTATTTCAAGGTTTGAAAATGTTAAATCTGTGAAAGCCTTTCCTTCTGACAAATGTTTTATGTCACTTAATTTCTTATTTTTTAGGCTGTTATAAGAAGGACTAAAGAATCCAGCTTAAAAATGAATCACACTGCCTAAAAATGGTGGCACATGCCTTTGATCCCAGCACTCAGGAGGAAGAAGCAGGCAGATTTCTGAGTTCAAGACCAGCCTGGTCTACAGAGTAAATACCAGGACAGCCAAAGCTACACAGAGAAATCCTGTGTCTAAAAACGAAAAAGAGATAATTATTCTTTTATCTGTAGACAGAAATGCAGCAGCTATTTAACCACTTATAAGAAAGTCACTGCTGTGTAAAAGTCTCCTGTGCTGATTTATAATATAAAGCAGAACAGATTTGTTTTTAAAAAACCAATCTATCTGAGAAGTGTTGGTAGGAATTTTTTTTTTGTATAAGCAAATGATGTAATACAGTAAGAAAAGCCTGAAACCAGTATACAAAATTAAACCTCCTATTTAATGAAAATGAGCTTAACATTGAAAAAATAAATAAAGCTAAATTATAATTCATGTGCAACAAAATGTCCGTTTAATATGTATAATGAAATGTACTTTAATGAATACGAATTTGTGTATGTACCACCAAAATCAGTTTTAGGATGTTTTTGTTGCCTTATGAAATTTAATGTCCCTTATTTATCATTCTGTACTCTGTCACCTCTCAACCTCTTGAGACGCTAACATATTAGATCTGTGTAGATGTACATTTTGTATGAATAGAATCATGACTATGTGGTTTTGGTGTTATGATTCCATCACCGAACATATTGTTAGGATTTATTCCTGTTGTAAAATATTTCATCACTCGGTTATCTTTTATGGTTATTACTGCTACATATGACTGCAGATATTTCTAGAATTGTCATTTTAGGGAAATCAGTGTTGTTTTTTCCCTTTTTGGTTCATACAGGGGGTCCTCAATATTAGTCATAAAATAATGGATTATGATCAGCTCTATGTTTCTTGTCATTGTTGTGCTTCTTTCCACCCACCACATGAAAAGTTTTTAAAATAAATTTGGTCATTCTAGTTGTCCTGTATGTGACCTCATCTTTGCTGTCTCTTCTTGGGCAATCATACATCAGATCCACGACTGGAATACAAATTTCCATGCTTTATTTGCATCAGCCACGGTTAAAACCAAAGCCAGCAAATTGATCTGATGCAAGCTCTCATTGACCATCTACTGAGGTGGGATGCAAAAACAGAGCTGAGTCCATCCTTCAACAAATACCTGTAAGTCTAATTGAGATTATAGCTTAATTTGTAGCCTCCTCCTAGTAGATGCTAAGTAATATTCCATTCCACATAACTTTAATCTATAGAAATTATTTGAATTTTAATTCAGTACACTGAGATTACACTGAGATTTGCTTGTCTAAAAGACAGACAAGCAAGTAACAAAAGTAGCAGAATGAAAATCGGGGTACAATTCTGATTTCAGTGTATCCTCTTTCTGTTATGTGTCATTGCCAGCTGATGAATCACTCCCAAAGATGAAAACAGTCAAACTGAAATTACCAAGACGACAATGAGAAAATAATGAAAACACTGAGGTTAATTAAGAAACTACTTACCTTAATTCTAAAATCATTCTATTTTAATGTGTTTTCAAATGTTTTTAAGAACAAATTTAAATGATGAATAGTTTATTTACTAAGGTAATCATTAAGGAAAGAATAATTTTAAAATATGGTTCTAAAATAGTTGGATAATAATACACACAAAAATAAGTACAAACACGTCCCTGTGTCTGATATTCCGGTACATGTCACATACTGAAATATAACATGAAATGTAATAACACCAAACCATAAAAGACAAAGTAACAAAATATTTTGAAAAAAAAAAAACACAACAAAATTACTCTTGGTGATCTCGAGACTGGCAAATATTTCTTAGGACACACGAAGCACAAATCAACGAAAATGTCTGATAATTACACTGTATTTGAGTAAAAATATTTTTTTAATTTTTTATTAATTACAATTTATTAATTTTGTATCCCCTTATAAGTCCCTCCCTCCTCCCCTCCCGATCTCACCCTCCCTCCCCTTTCTGCATGCATGCCACATAAAAATCTTCTTGGTGGATTTTATTACATATAAATAATACCTTCCTATAACTCAATTGTTAACACAACATAATTTACTGAAATATGCTACCTAGTTTTTTTGACAGTAGACAATTATTACACACAACTTTGTAATGCATTATTATATATAGCATACTCACTGTGCAAATGAGAAAATTGTAGAAAATTGAAGTGATAGATAAACTATCCAATATCTCATATGAAAACATATAAACACATAAAAATAAAAGAAACAATAAATTATTGGAAGAAGAAACATTTACTGGTTACTATAGTAGTCAAATAAATCATAAAACTACTTCTAAAATTAGGTATTACAATAACAAATTATGAGGCGAGGAAAGGACTCATGGATAAGAAAACTTCCTGCTCTTGCAGAGGAACTGAGTTCAGTTTCTAGCATCCACATCAGGAGGCTCCTGTTGCCTTGTGACTACAGCTGTAGGGAATTCATGGCCCTATCATGTGTACAAACCGACACACCCATAGACACAATGTCAAAACTAAAATTAAATAAATAAAATGTAGCTGTGATTTATAATAAAAATAATGTAAATTACAAAATACACTTTAAAAACCTTAAGTCTGGGAGACGGGTCGGGGTAGCATTTGGAACCATGCATGAAGGTCTCGGGGTTCTACTCTCATATTGTTCTAATGAAGGGTGTTCATAGCCAATGGAAAAGTTATGCATAGAGCAAAGAGCTACAGCACCACCACGACAAATGCAATCAATTTAGAGGTTAATGTAAAAATGAATTCCATCCTAGAGACAACCTTGAATTTAGTTAAATCAACATTTTATACAAAAAAAATATTAAAGAACGTAACTATTCTAACGAGACAAAAATGTATGGAATTCTGTGGATGAGGAATATCTAGGAGAACTTAAGAGAAGGAGACACCATATTTAGAATATATTGTGGGGAAATGTCTACTTTAAATGAAAAATAAATAAATAAAAAGATCATAAGTATAGAAAGCTTAATATTTATAATTTAAATATACTTTAAGTAACAAAGATAAATCAAATACTGAAGTTAGAGAGAGGGGAAATGAAGAAATATGACATCATTGGTATTTTTATATTTTAGAAAGATGACAATAAATAAATCAAATAATATTTCGCCCTGTACAATATGATTTTAAAACAAGTTTTCTAAGATTTTACAAAAGGTAGGGTAACTATCATTTTTATGACAGAAAAATTATAATGAAAAGGTTTGAGACAGTTTAAACACTTGTGTCATATAATGTAACTCACGTTAGTTTTTGCTTATTTGTTTTCATCTATGTCAAGCTTCTAAAAATTTAAATTTAACATTCCTTTTTTTAAATACAGAAACATTGCTTTTTTAATTCTAGAAACATTGTTTTGGCATTAGAGAGTAGTGACATTCTTAATAAACCTGAATAAAAAATTTATGTACTTAATTGTAAATAAAACATATATAATTTATATTAACATGCAGGTTTTTACATATAGATTCTAATCACAAATATATAAATTAAAACTGTGAATGATAGAAATTTTTATACATACATATTTTATTAATGTATATAAATACACTTGCTCATCTATTAATAAATCTACTTGTCTGTATATATTTGTTGAAATGGAGGACTAAATTCCCTATTGGGAGTCCTTAAGAGACCGGATAAGCTAGGATCAGATGAAAGGAGAAGAGGACCTCCCCTATCAGAGGAATTAGAGAGGGGAATAGGAGATGAGGCAGAGAAGGTGGGATTGGAAGGGAAGGAGGAAGAGGGCTACAGCTGGGATACAAAGTAAATTAACTGTAATTAATATAAAACAAAAACTTATTTAAAAAATGAACATCAATTAAAAGAGAAAAAAAGAATCTTTTCAATATGAATGAATATAAGTGACTAGAAGAGACATATACAAATAAAAGAATTTTAATATCCTCTCGTCTTAGAAATTGGGAATCACAGTAAACCGCTTGTGTATGTGTGTGTGTGTGTGTGTGTGTGTGTGTGTGTATGTGTGTGTGTTTGCATGTGTGTGTATGTATCTGTATATTTGAGTGTGTACTGTGTGTATGTGTATGTACCTATATGTACCTGAATGTGTATGTTTCTGTGTATGTATGTGTGTGCCTGTGTGTGTGTGTGTGTGTGTCTCTGTGTGTCTGTGTGTGTATCCAAGAAAAGAGCTCCAGAAAATGGGTTCACCTAGTAGAGAGATCCAGAGAGACAGAGGAAGGCTATAATGGCTTTATTAAGTGTCTGGGTGGAATAAATAAACAAAAGACCCCAGGATATTCATTATTCTGTTTGAAATCTAGGAGCTTACCTGCATGGGGATTTTACAGCATATTGAGATAGTAAGAAATCATGATGTTTTACATTCTTGCACTGTAAGTTATGTGGATCTAGTTTAAAGTATTTAACTTAAGCCATTTTGTTCAATTTACACTTTTTTATTTCTTTTATTATTTTTTAACTTTTTATTATTATTATTTACAATTTTTTTACTTTGTATCCCGGTTGTAGTCCCCTCCTTTAACTCCTCCCAGTCCCACCCTCCCTCCCTCTTCTTCCCCTATCTCTTTTCCTTAGTCCATTTATAGGGGAAGTCTGACCCTGGCCTATCAGGTCTCATCTCGACTGCCTGGATCCTTTCCAGCTATGAGCTGGCTGGGTCACCCCACCAGGAAGAAGTGATCAAGGAGCAGGCAACCAACAGAGTTCGTATCAGAGACTGTCTCTTCTCCCTTTCATAGAGGACCCACATGGAGACTGAACTGTCTATGGGCTACATCTGAGCAGGGGGTCTTGGTCCTCTCTATGCAAGGCCTTTGGTTGATGAATCATTCTCTGCAGTTGCCCCTGGGCCTAGCTTTTTGGGCTTTGTTGGTCTCCTGTGGATCCTTCTATTTCCCCCTTCTTCCATAAGACACCCTGAACTCTGTCCAAAGTTTGTCTGTGAGTCTCTGCATCAGCTTCAATCCCCTGCTGGGTGGAGTCTTTGAAAGGACATTTGTGGTAGGCTCCTATCCTGTTCCCTTTCCCCTACCACTACCAGTCTCGATACTGTCTATTCAGAAGGGAAACCTTCTGAATGAGAATTAGTCATCTTCCCTAGGGTCCTCCTTGTTGTTTAGCTTCTTTAGGTCTGTAGATTTTAGTATGTTTATCTTATACTACATGTCTAACATCCACTTATAATTGAGTACATGCCATCTGTGTCTTCCTGCTTCTAGGTTACCTCACTCATGATGATATTTTCTAGTTCCATCCATATTTTTTCCTGCAAATTTCATTATTTTCTTGTTTCCCTGCAGTTCCCCCTGGGCCCAGCTTTTTGGGCTTCCTTGGTCTCCTTGTGGGGCTCCTGTCTCCCATGGTTCCTTCTATTTCCCCCTTCTTTCATAAGACTCCCTGAACTCTGACCAAAGTTTGGCTGTGAGTCTTTGCATCTGCTTTGATCCCCTGCTGGGTAGAGTCTTTGAGAGGACATTTGTGGTAGGCTCCCATGCTGCTCCTTTTCTTCTTCCACTTCCAGTGTCTATCCAGTCTATTCAGAAGGGAAACCTTCTGAATGAGAATTAATCATCTTCTCTAGGGTCCTCCTTGTTGTTTAGCTTCTTTAGGTCTATAGATTTTAGTATGTTTATCTTATATTACATGGCTAATATCCTCTTATAAGTGAGTATATACCATGTGTGTCTGTCTCTCTGCTTCTGGGATACCACACTCAGAATGACATTTTCTAGTTCCATCCATTTTCCTGTAAATTTCATGATTTCTTTGTTTTTAATAGCAGAATAGTATTCCACTGTATAAATGTTCCACGATTTCAATATCCATTCTTTGGTTGAGGGTCATCTAAGTTGTTTCCAGATTCTGGTTATTATGAAAAAAGCTGCTATGAATATAGTTGAGCAAATGTCCTGCTTGTATGGTTGAGCATCTTTCATATACATTCCCAGGAGTAGTATTACTGAGTCTTGAGGAAAGGCCATTCCCAATTTTCTGAGAAAGAGCCATGTGGATTTCCAAAGTGGTTGTACAACTTTACACACAGCAGGGAATGAGGAATGTTCCCCTTTCTTCATATCCTCTTCAGCATGTGTTGTCACTTGAGTTTTTTTTTTTAATTAATTTTTTTTGAATTTTATTTTTTTCTTATCAGTTACATTTTATTAACTCTGTATCCCAGCCGTGTCCCGATCCCTCATTCCCTCCCAGTCCCTCCCTCCCTCCCTCCCCTCCACCGTGCCCCTTGCCAAGTCCACTGATAGGGGGACCTCCTCCCCATTCATCTGATCCTGTTTTATCAGGTATCTTCAGGACTGGCTGCAAAGCTCTCCTCTGTGGCCTAACAGGACTGCTCCTCCCTTGAGGGGTGGGGAGGCCAAAGAGCCAGTCATTGAGTTCCTGTTAGAAATAGTCCTTGTTCCCCTCACTATGGGAAACCAATTGGTTACTGAGCTACCCCAGGCTACTTCTGAGCAGAGGATCTAGGTTACATTCATACAAGGTCCTTGGTTGCATGTCAGTCTCAGAAAAGACCCTGTGCCCAGATAGGTTTGGTCCTTGTGGAGCTCCTATCCTTTCCTTATCAGACTAACTCCCCTTCTTTCTTATGATTCCCTGTACTCTGCCAAAGGTTTGGTGTTGAGTCTTTGCTTTGAAAACACTGGTAGTTAGAGTTTTTCAAATGCGCTCAGTAGACTCCTGTCAATGTTTAATGTGCATCCCATCTGTCTTTCAAAATGAGGATTGATAATCTTACCCCATGTTCGCTCTCTTGATTATCTTTTTTAGGTGTATAGATTTCATTATGTTTATCATATCTTATAGGTCTATATAAGTGAGTATATACCGTGTTTGTCTTTCTCCTTCTGGGATATTTCACTCAGGATGATCTTTTCTAGGTCCCACCATTTGCCTGCAAATTTCATGATTTCCTCCTTTTTGATTGCTGAGTAGTATTCCATTGTGTAAAAATACCACAATTTCTGTACCCATTCCTCCATTGATGGACATCTGGGTTGTTTCCAGATTCTGGCTATTACAAATAAAGCTGCTATAAACATGGTTGAGCAAATATCTCTTTTGTGTACTTGAGCAAACTTTGGGTATATACCTAGCAGTGGTATAGCTGGGTCTTGAGGTAACACTATTCCTAATTGTCTTAGAAAGCGCCAGATAGATTTCCAAAGTGGTTGAACCAGTTTACATTCCCACCAGCAGTGGAGGAGGGTTCCCCTTTCTCCACAACCTCTCCAGCATGTGTTGTCCCTTGAGTTTTTCATTTTGGCCATTCTGATGGGTGTAAGGTGATATCTCAGGGTCGTTTTGATTTGCATTTCCCTGATGGCTAATGAGAATGAGCATTTCTTTAAGTGTTTCTCTGCCATTTGATATTCCTCTGTCGAGAATTCTCTGTTTAGCTCTGTTCCCCATTTTTTAATGGGATTACTTGGTTTGCTACTTTTCAGCTTCTTTAATTCTTTGTATATACTCGATATTAGTCCTCTGTCAGATAAAGGGTTAGTGAAGATTCTTTCCCAATCTGTAGGCAGGCGTTTTGTTTTGATGACAGTGTCCTTTGCTTTACAGAAGCTTTTCAGTTTCATGAGGTCCCATTTATTGATTGTTGCTCTTAGAGCCTGTGCTGTTGGTGTTCTGTTCAGGAAGTTGTCTCCTGTGCCAATGAGTTCTAGGCTGTTCCCCACTTTTTCTTCTAACAGATTTAGAGTATCTGGTTTTATGTTGAGGTCTTTCATCCACTTGGACTTTAGTTTTGTGCAGGGTGATAAATATAGATCTATTTTCATTTTTCTGCATGTGGACATCCAGTTGGACCAGCACCATTTGTTGAAGATGTTGTCTTTTTTCCATTGAATGGTTTTGGCTGCTTTGTCAAAAATCGAGTATTCATAGGTATGTGGGTTTATTTCTGGGTCTTCTATGCAGTTCCATTGATCCTCCTTTCTGTTTTTATGCCAATACCAAGCAGTTTTTATTACTATTGCTCTGTAGTACAACTTGAGATCGGGAATGGAGATACCTCCAGATGATCTGTTGTTGTACAGGATTGTTTTGGAGATTCTGGGTTTTTTGTTTCTCCATATGAAGCTGAGAATCTTTTTTTCAAGGTCTGTAAAGAATTGAGTTGGTATTTTGATGGGAATTGCATTGAATCTGTAGATTGCTTTTGGCAGGATGGCCATTTTCACAATGTTAATCCTACCAATCCATGAGCACGGGAGATCTTTCCATCTTCTGAGATCTTCAATTTCTTTCTTCAGAGACTTGAAGTTTTTCTCAAACAGGTCTTTCACTTGCTTGGTTAGTGTCACCCCAAGGTACTTTATGTGGTTAGTGGCTATCGTGAAGGGTGTTGTTTCCCTAATTTCTTTCTCGGCCATTTTGTCTTTGGTATACAGGAGGGCTTCTGATTTTTTTGAGTTGATTTTGTATCCTGCCACTTTGCTGAAGGTGTTTATCAACTGGAGGAGTTCTCTGGTTGAATTCTTGGGGTCGCTCATATATACTATCATATCATCTGCGAATAGTGACACTTTGACCTCTTCCTTTCCGATCTGTATCCCCTTGATCTCCTTTAGTTGTCTTATTGCTCTGGCTAGGACTTCAGCAAGCCTATAGCCAACATCAAACTCAATGGAGAGAAACTTAAATCAATCCCACTGAAATCAGGGACAAGACAAGGCTGCCCACTCTCTCCCTACCTCTTCAACATAGTACTTGAAGTCACTTGAGTTTTTTACTTTAGCCATTGTAATGAGTGTGGAATGGAATCTGAGTCATTTTTATTTGCATTTCCCTGATGACTAAGGACATCGAACATGTCCTAAGTTTCTTATTTCTTCCAACAAAATATGTTTAGATACAAAACATTAGACAGTTAAACTGAAAGATATATTCTGAATTTAACTTTTTTTCTTCCTGTTATTCAATGACTCCTAAATATTGGTTCAGTTATTTAAACTATTTCATCATCAGTTACTCTGTTATAATGTTTTTAATGTTTTGGTAAAAAAAGTATATACATATATATATATATATTAGTATTAATGCAGCAATTAATTATGTATAATATGTATGTAATACACATTCATAATATGTATATTATATACACATACTATGTATATATAAATCCAGCCTAGTGGCTTTTGCTTATGTTCCCAAATGTTGGTGTTAGATGCAAACAGGTTCTGCATTTTAAGGTCCCCTTCAGCTTGGGATACATGAAAGCTTATCTTAAAAAATAAAAATCCCCTAAACCAAAAAAATGATTATATGCAAAGTGCCAGTCATATAATGACTACTTAATAAATTTTTGCAATTTTTAGGGATAAATTATGATAACATTTGTGTGGATCAGTTCTTCAAAGAAATCAAAGAGAAGGGGAAGCAGTCCTTACCACGGGACATGCATGCAAAGTCTGAATAGAAGACACCAGTGACTTGACAGAGCTTTCACCTGACTCCCAGCCTGCTCTTTCCCTCCACTTGAGGATTACTGCTCCAAACACTTTCTCATTAAAGGGTGGGAGAGAGCCCAATTCTGTAGTATTCTTCATAAACTCCCTTAGCGGCCTGATCTTGCCTCTTTGGTTCTCTATGTTTTATCAAAGTAGCAATAAATAAAATATGAGGCAAGAAATAATATTTGTCAGCAAAAATTACTTTTAGCCATCAAGTTGCATTTCAAAATTATGTTTTTCTTTTTTCTGAATAACCCTTTTCTTCCCCTCTTTATTCAATTCCAGTTTTTGAGAAACTTCTAATTAGGCTACCTGAGAAACAGCCTACTCACCCCAGTTTTTGGCCACCTTATTAATCTTCTGGACTTGTCCCAGTGAAGTATTTATTCACAGTGTTTTCTGGCCTATACTTGGTATTTCAAGGGCTGGCATTTCCCTTGCTTGTCTCTGGACAGTAATATTTAATCATATAATCATAGGAACTGGAGATGGATGAGACCTAACAGTTCACTCTCCATCTGCCTGCCAAAGCTGCGGCTGTTTTCTCTATCTTTTTGGCATTGATTTTCACAAAGCCGGTGATTTATCCACTAACAAAATTTTAAATGCCATATTTTTGCACATAGATCAGGGATATCTGCGATCCAAACTTTTGTGCTCATTCCATAGCTAGTTCTGTTGGATGATCTCACCAATAATTTTTCCTAAATACACACATTTTTATACACAAATACACAAACATCTTTTGCAAGTACCCACTTGTATACATACAGAATGCTCAAATCACTTGTGATTGTGGTCAGCTGAGTACACCTGTTACTTCAATGAGAAAAACACAAATCAAATGGCTGAGAAAAGAATGAATGGCCTATTCACTCAAAATTTCAGACCCACTCTCCAAGTACACTATCATCATCATTTTTTCCCAATAAACACATTGTGTATATTTAAAAGTGCATTGAAAATTACTCTGCTTATCTGTGTTTTTCTAAATAATTTTGTTCCATATTCTGCAGAGATCTTGTTGGAAAAGAGTGCATTAATTTTTAAATCCATAGTAATAAATGGATGAAAAGCATCAAAACCAATAAATATTACATTTAAATCAAAATAGGTCCTCTAGAAGAGTCACATATCTTCAGGATTTATTGTGAGACTTCAGTGGTCTAAAAGGAGAGGAGAACCTCTCCTATCAGTAGACTTGGGGAGGGGCATGCATGCAGAAAGGGGAGGGAGGGTGGGATCAGGAGGGAAGCAGGGAGGGGCTTATGGGGGGATACAAAATGAATAAAGTGTAATTAATAAAAAAATAGGAAAAAAAGAGGGTAGTCTTCATCTGCAATTTCACAGAACTTTTGATGTAGATATTTATTCAATTGGGCATTAATTGCTGAAACTTATGAAATTTCTGTAAAAGTTAACAAGGATATAAAATTTCAAGTGTATTTTTTTTCTTTTCTTTTTCTCTTTTTGTGCAGGGGTTCTGGGTTATCTCCACGAATAGTCCTTGGTTGGAGTATGAGTCTCTGGGAAGTTCCCTGTGTTCAAATTATCTTGTTCTGTTGCTCTGCTTGTGGAGTTCCCGTCTCCTCCAGCTCTTATTCTTTCCCACTTCTTACATAAAATTCCATTCACTCTGCCCATCAGTTGTCCATCAGGCTCAGCATCTGCTTTGATAGTCTATACTTCAGAGGCTTTCAGAGGCTATACAAATATTCCAAATACAAATAAAAATATATTACCAAATAAAAAAAACGGCCTTGAAACACTATTTAGAAAATTTCCACAGATTATGGAATTATTCTGGTTTGTGTACTTATAATTTATTCACTTGGGTACCTTTTTAAAAGTACTTACATTTGCAAAATCAAAATTAGAAATGTATGTGTATGTTTGTTTGTGTAAATATGTGTATATGTCTGTGTCTGTCTGTCTGTATATGTATGCATGTTTATATCCATGTGTTAGCATGTATTGTGTTTTGTGTGTATGTGTGTATGTATGTGTATGTATGTATATTTAGGGGACATTTAGGATCCAAGCTATAGTATTTGTTAATCTCAACTCTGTGTACGTTTGGTTTATAGAAAGCCAATTTAAACCCACACACGGAGCACTAAAAGAGAAATGTGCAGTCTCTTCTAAAAATCATACACAACACACAAATTTTCTCCCCAGGTTTAATTTTTTTTGATACAATATGTTTTCATTATGTTTTCCCCATCTCACATCTTCCAGACCCTTCCCTCCTTCCCACTTCCATGATCACCCAGCACGTCCTTTCTCTCAGAACAAACTACAAAAACACAGAAATGAAAATCAAATCAAAGAACAGCCCAATGAGATGATTTCTTTTAAAGTCAAAAGGGAACAAATATGTCCATCTCTGTACACCCACCAACACACACACAGACGAAGAAAAAAATGGGAGTTTATTGTCGACCAACTGAGTGAGGAGCCTGCCCTGAGATGTGCATGATACACTGTGCCACACTCCATTGGAGAAAAATAAATTTACCTTTACCAGAAGGTATCAGTTGCAAATAGCTGCTTGGTTAGGGATTGTCTGCTTCATCCTCTTGGTGCTGAGACCCTGTATGGCTTAACTTTCTGGTGCCGGAACTGTTCCCGCTTTCTCTGTGAGCTCATATGTGCTTCATTCCTGCTGTGTCTGAAAGACAGTGTTTCTCTTGAGTTATCTGTTACCTCCAGCCCTTACCTTCTTTCTGCTTCCTCTTCTTAGATCCCTGAGCCTTGAGTGAAAGAGTTGATGAAGACAACTCAAAAGGACTGAGTGCTCTGAAAGCTCTGCACACTCTCCAGTTGTGAGTCTCTGTGTTAATTACCAACTACCTCAGGGAGCTTTCTAGTGAGACCCTGATTTATAAATATAGAAACATCATTAGGAGTAATTTGGTGCTACATTCCTTTAGTAGAATAATAGTAGCAGGTTTGGTCCTAGGTCCATGACCTATATAGACTAGATTCTTGTCCACTTTAGCAGTAATCTCACAGAATGAGCCTTTAATCCAATTTTAAAATTGGGTGTTAGTTACTATAACATTTATGCCACTTTAGTGCCATTATATCTTTTCGACAGGTCCCTGTAGTAGGTCACAGGGTATGTAGCTGTATGATTTTAATGATTACTTTTGCCACCAATAGTGTACAAACTAGCTTTCAGCACTGTGAACACTAGTCAGTAAGAGTGAAGCATTTAGTTAGGCACTGGCCTGATTTCTCTATATCTAATGTCATAAACAGTAGATTGTGTCTTCAGCAATAGAAACCAGCAGTCTTGGCCAAGACTGAGATGTTTGGAGTGAGTGACTCAATGAGACTCATGCCTGGCACCTGAGGTTATAGTTAGTAGCATAATATGTTTATTTTGTTAGTTTTGAAGCTTCCTAAAATATAGGCATGTAAGAAAGGAACAATCCATCTGCCCCGTTATAAATTTTCCAGAATTCGGTTTCATTAATGAAAAAAAAATCTTCTTTCTACTTCTTTAATAATTTTAAATATATTTTTTCTTTTTTGTATTTCTTCAAAATACGCTTTTCATCAAAATAGGTATGTTCTAATTCTTTGAAAGAATTAATATCACTTCATGATAAACAAACATGCCTGATATACTTACATGTTATGACGGTTGTTTCATATTAATAGATGTTGTGTTTATGTAGTGTATAATAACAACATATCCTTACAGAGTCACCAATCCTAATTACCCACCAACTGTGTAAGCAATTAATTATTGAATGAAGTAAAAGTCTTTCCTCTTAATTCAATACATCTTTGTTGTTTAAAAGCTATCTAAAGTACTGAGGAAAATTTAGTAACAAATTAATATGAATCATGTTTTTCAAACTTATATTCTGGTCAGAAGAGGTAGTTGGCAAGGAACCATGAAAAACAATTTAAAATATCAAGCAAAAGTGTCAAAATTCTTCAGGTTAAATCAACGACAAAGAGAAGGGAAATTGCATTCAGTGGTTGTATATTTAGATAAATGTGGATTCATATACATAGGATGTGTAGTTATGGAAACATGGAGAATTCCAAATTTTCACATTATATGTGTACATTCTGCTATATGTTTTAATCCCTAGCTCGCTTTTAAGAATTACTCTAATTTAAATGCTTAGAAATTAGCTGTTACATGATGTTGTCTGGGGAATAGATCCTAAACAGCTCAAATATGTTTAGGACGGAAAAACTTTTTTTTTCAAATGTTTCTGACTTAAAGTTGGCTAAAACTGTTAAAGGCAAAAGAGTGATAGAGAATCCGTAATAGGGAAAATGCATACAAGGAAGATTAACTGGAATGACCGTTTATTTAAAATAGTGTAAGTCATAGTCACAGTGTCACAAAACGAGTGACACTAAATTGACAATATTCGTTGGTATTTAATCTTCCATTCACCCATATCCAGTGTTAATTTTTTCCGTGATGTGTCACTGTGGATCTCAAACTTCATAGTCCGGATGGGTCTCCTGAGGTAAATTGTCTTAAGATAGGACTCCTCACTTAAAGATTACTGAAGTAGAAATACTTTTTTTTAATTTATTTTTAATTCTTGTGTTTTTGTTTTGTTTTTCTTTATTATTATTATTTATTACAATATATTCAATTTGTGTACCGGCTGTACCCCCCTTTCATATCTCCTCCCTGCTTTACCCTCTCTCTGTCTTCTCTCCCCTACCATGGACTCTGTTGCCTGTTCTTTGATTACCTCCTCCTGGCAAGGTGGACTTACTAGGGCACAGAGAAAGAGAATCCAGACAGTCCTGATGAAACCTAATAGGCTAGGGTCAGATGGTAGGAGGAGGACCTCTGCTGTCAGAGGACTAGGGGAATGATCTGTTTTTCCCAGCACAAAATTGATAGAGAACTTAGAAAGCAATGCCTAATGATGGAACACAATTTTCCTCACAATTCAATATACATCCCAGCCCTACATTCCCACAGATCTCTTGTGAACAATGCTTTTCATCTTTATTTCCATATCAATATTACATTTTCTCAATTATCCCATTTTCATTACAAGTCTTGATATATAGACGGTAAGTCTGGTTCCCTTTTTCATTTATTTTACATAAACTTCCTTTGGCACATTTCCTCTTCTAAATTAAATTTATAAGGAACATTCTGAGTTTCATGAATAGCACAAATAGGATTTTTATTACACTTCAGTGTATTTATAGATTAATTTGGAGAAGTATTCTTATCTTTTTAATATTAAGTCATCCCATTCACAATATGGCTTAGTTCACCTTTTATTTAAATCTTCTTTTATGCCCTTTAGTAAAATTTTACAGTTTTCTTCATATAGCCCTTATGCTTGCTTTTACTGAGGTTATCGTTATGAATTTTATAGGTTTGTGGCAATTGCGAAAAAGATCTTATCCTCTCTTATGTTGTCTTTCCTCTGCTAGCATACAATAAACTTGCAGAAAATTTCCTCTTTACTGTTCTCTGAAACTGATGTCATTTTCTTCCTTTCCAATATTTACACAACTTATTTCTTATTATTTTGTTCTAATATTTGTACATTTTAGTTTTCACTTTTTTTTTGGCTTGGTGGACTTTTTAGGGGATGATGTACAATGGTGATTGCTGACTTGATAATAACCTCATTTTCCATGCGGCTGATTTAAAGAGAACCTTCTTCATCTTGCTCCAATAAAATGAGCTGTTTCACGTACAGTTTTTCTGATAAATACAAAGCTGTTCCTTTCCATTATCGCATGCTAAGAGTTTTATTCACTTTTAGTAATGATTTGTAAAGAAACAATATAAAATGTTCTTAAAAATAATCTTTTATTTCTCTCTTTCATTAATTGAGAATAGAGGATGCATCTGGTTTGCTTTCTAACAACCCAAATGTTCATCTTAAAGAAAAACATGCCCTTAATGAAGATATTCCATTAATTTCAAGCTCTGCTGTAATGTTTCTAAATATTCTAAATACGGTGTCTACATTTTGGCTTATTACTGAGAATGTCCTTCATTGGTTTCGCTATCAGTGTTTCATTTTGATGACAGATGCCTTTTCTTTTTCTCTCTTTCTTTCTTTTTATTTCTATAAAGTGAATATGGGAGTATTGCATCTTGATGTATGTGCTGAATCGTATATAGAACAGGTTATTTTTCATGACTCGTGCAAATTATTAAATTTAACACCAATTGTGTAAGAAAATATTATAATGTCTTTGGGGATTTTGCTGTAGATCCTATTAAAATAATCAATAATTAAAAACGTGTCATTATACGTCATGCTGTTTTGTCACCCATATTCCTCTATCAGATTGTGGAAAGTCCCCTTATGTTTACATATGTCTACTTTTTATTTCTTATATACTCTCTACCTGTTTCTTTTATTCATCTTCATGCAAACTTTATCTCATTGTGGATAACTCTGCAGAACTCAAATATTTTTTTTTTTTTTTCCGCAGAGAGAATATGTTCGGAGAAAAAGTTTTTACTTTTTCACTTTCAGAAACTTTTCAGGTGGGATTTTCTGTTTCCAGAAGTCCCATAGTCAGGCTGAACTCAGTTTTTCTCTCTTTTCACTGAACACTCTAGTAAGGAGCGGCCACACTCCAGTAGCCTTGTTTTCTTTCTTTCTTTTCTTTTTTTTTTCTTTTTTTTCTTGTTATTCCCATACTTTTCAGTGTAACTGGATAACTTTAAGAAAAAAAATGTGCCATGTACTCTGTGACAGTTTTACTGAAGATTTTGCAATTACACCAATCTTTCTTACAGGAACATCTTTCCAAACTGAGTTTTCTATCAGTTTGACAGACATTTTATTTTACATTATTTTATTTTTTTATTAAATTTTTATTTTTTTACGTTATTTACATTTTATTCGCTTTGTGTCCCAGCTGTAGCCCTCTTCTCTCATTCCCTTCCAATCCCACCCTCCCTCCCTCATCTCCTCCCATGCTCCTATCTAAATGGACTGATAGGGGACGTCCTCCTCCCCTTACATTTGACCCTAGCTTATCAGGTCTCATCAGGACTGGCTGCAATGTCCTCCTCTGTGGCCTGGCAAGGCTGCTCGCCTCTGGGGGGGGGGGAAGAGGGTGGGGGGTGAGGGTGGAGAGGTGAGGGTGGGGAGGGTCAAAGAGCCCATCACTGACATTAGTTGTCTGTTCTCATTTATCATATAAGCAGCACTAGGACTGGTCCCTGTATCTTGTGCATTCTAGGCAAGCACTTCTAGTTAACAGGTACCCAGGCTCATTTGTGTATAGATGTCCAAGGATTTTACTGAGCTCTGTCACACACACACACCCTTTTTTTTTTATAGTTCTCATGGTCTTTCAGTCTTCCCTCTGTCACATTTATTCTGAGTCTTGCAGGCTACTAGTTTCTTCTTTGTCCTTTAGTATACTTTCCAGTCGTAACCTCAGTTGTCCTGAGACCTCTTCACCAAAGCTTCTACCAATAATGATTCTACAGTGTTTCATAATTAAATGAAAGTCTAAAGGATCTGAATGAAGAGACACTTTTATTTTAAATTAGTGATAAACTGTCTTCTTATTACATACACTTCACAGTTGGAGTAACAAACTTCTCTCTCATTCTTCCTATCTCTTTCATTAGTTTTCAAATCCGGGTCTTATGTAGATTATGCTGGCTTAGAACTCAGTATGTAGACAAGGATAACCTTGAACTTCTGATCCTCTTGTCTCTGTCTACTTAGTACTGAAATTAGAGATATGCACCACTACGCCCAGTTTATGCAGTGTTTGGAATTACAGTCAGGACTTTGCAAATTCTAGGCAAGTACTCCACCCAGTAAGATATCCAGCCAAATATAATATAATCTCCAGTAAAAATATATATATATATATATATATATATATATATATATATATATATAATTTTTTATTGAAAATAGATTATTCTGCATGCAATACATTCAGATCAAAGTTTCCACTATTTTTACTCCTCCTAACTCTGCCTCATCTCTTTTCTCCCCTCTCCTCCATATTCACTTCCCTTCCATTTTTGATCCCCTTTTGTGTATTCATGAATCGCAAGTACAGAGGGGCAAGTACAAAAGAGTTGACCCTGAGAAGTTGTTTTATGAATCAAATTAATGGAGAATCAAATTAATGCAGAGACAGGGAAACTTTATGCAGAGGTCAGGGAGTCTTATGGAAGTTGGTGGGGAGAGAAGGACCCAGAGGGGACAGGAGCCCCACAAGGAGACCAACCAAACCAACAAATCTGGGCCCAGAGAAGCCTGAAAAGACTAACGCAGCAACCAAAGACCATGCACGGACAGGACCTAGGCCCCTTGTTTAGATGTAAAGGCAGATGTATAGGCAGCTCACTCTCCATGTGGGTCACCTAGTAAGGGGAACAGCGGCTGTCTCTGCTGGACTCTGCTGCCCACTCATTGATCACTTTACACTGGTGAAGCAGGCTTGCCAGGCCACAGAAGAACAGGAAGTATGCAGTCTTGATTGTTGGTCCTCCTCGTAAGAGGCCAACCTGTGAATCAGGACAGGGGGTCCTGTGCTGGGGGGTGGGAGGTGTGGAGCCATCACGCAGACACTAGGAATCAGGTGAATGCAAACCAAAGTCAAGCAGCTGCAGAGTCTTTATTCACGAAGAGAGAGCATGTTATATAGCTTCGGGCAACCAATCAGGTTCTTCCACACCATATCCGAGCCTGACATTGGTTGTTCATCTCTGGGCATATTCTCCAATGTTAGGTCAGACAGAGGGAGCTACCTCAGGCTGTGAGTCCTAATGGCTCTTTGTCAGGAAGGCCCACACTGATGAGACTTGATAGGCTGGGGTCAGATGCAAGCGGAGGAGGGCTGCACCTCTCAGTGGACTAGGGGAGAGAGATAGGGTGGAAGAGGGAGGACGGATAGGATCAGGAGGAGACAAGGGAGGGGGCTGCAATCAGGAAATAAAGAGAATAAAGTATAAAAAATAGAAAAGTAAAAGTTTCCTTTTACATCTTCAGTAGACATACGAGTTCCACATTACTCAAAGCCCTAAGAATAAGCAATTAATCAGAATAGTTTCTTTTTTAATGCCTTTCCTGTTTCTGGAAAGATTTATGCCCATACTAGCTAACTTTTTGTTCTGTTGTTGTTTTTCAGTTGTATTGATTCCTGGTATCTGTCTGTGATTCTAGTTTTGAATTTAAGATTAATTTCTGAGATTTTTTTTTAAATTTGTCTCCTTGTGAGTCAATAATTTTTGTTCCATTTACATGTTCTAATGCATTCTCTCACATATATACTATCGCACTTTCAGGCACACCCCTTCTTCCTAACACATTGTGCAATGACTTCAGGGCGAGGATTGCATGATATTCAAATTGTATCCATAGACACTAAAGAGGCGTCGATCTATAAAGAGTTTGCATCTTCAGGAAACATTCCATGGCTCTACTGTGCTGAGTTAACTGAATGGATATGATTGATGGTTTAGAGCTATGCTCTCAATATTGTCTAGAAGTTAGAATTATAAAAATTGAAAAAGAAAGAAATATAACAACATTTCAATCACAGATTTTTTTAAAGTTCTCAGGGTGTTTGCAATATGCAACTTTTTTTGACAAAAATTATATCAGATTTAAGAGCCACAATTGTTTTCTTTCTTTTGAGAGGGACCATGATTGTAAGATACTGGTGTCCTCTTTAATTTCTCCCAAGACCTTTTTTCTCCAGTTTCAATAGAAATCATGGCTTATCGATGCTCTTTATGGATTCACTTAAAAAATAAGCAATGTGTGGCAAGAAATAGAGAAGAGAAGACAGAGAAGTTCCTTGTTTTTATTCTTTTTCCATCACCTCTAGTCTGTACTAAACTAGTATTTCCACTATAAAAGACAAGCTACTTGGATGCAATATCCTGCATGAATAATACACAGGAAACAATATTTGAATGTACAACTGAATATAAAAGAGCATCACTAGAGAGATAATTTATGAGTTTGACACCAAGGAACATAAACCATCATTTATTTTTATAACATGATCTTTGTTCAGACCACTGCAAACTCCTCTTCAGAAAGAGTACATCAATTATGAGCAAGAAAGAGAGGGGAGACTTTAATACTAGAATATATATCTTTCATACTTAACTATGTACTTTCGCATACACATTGATAATAGATACTTTGGTGGCTCAAATCATTACAAGTTCATGAACCATGAAGAGAAATGAGCAATAAATAAAGGCCCTTGTGTCCTTTAATAAGATGTTCCCATGTCAAAGCACAGTAATTGTCTTATAGTCACAGTGAGCTCTGATATCCTCTAATTCTTGAGATGTAAATAACATACAACTTTAAAATTTTATATTTTAAAACTGTTATATAGTTTTTGTAATATCATTTATCTATGTAAATATACAGAAAAATATTGTTGATACAACAATTTAATGAAATCCCCAGACATTTATGCTTGTTTGTACCAGCTAGCATCTGTTTAGCACATTCTACTGTTAAATTCTTCTGAGTATTTTAGCATTTTAATGTCTCTAAGCAAATAATCTCCTACTAACACTAACTTCAGAAAGGAATAAACTGAACAGAGAGATGACAAACAACTTATCTCAAGTCAAACAGCCTGTGAGTATTACAAGTGGCATTTTTAGCCAGGTACTGTTGCTCATGCCTTTAATCCCAGAATTCAGGCAGATCTCTGTGAGATCAAGAGAAGGCAGGCAGATCTCTGTCAGTTCAAGACCAGCCCAGTCTACAAAGTAAGTCTAAGGCACCCAAGGCTGCAGAAAGAAACCCTGCCTCAAAACAACAACAACAACAAAAACACAAAGTGGAATTTAAAAAAAAAATATTATTTTAAATTTATTTTTATGTGTATGTGTGCTTTACCTAAATGTATTTATGTACACAATATGCATGTCTAGGACCCATGGGGACCAGAATTGGGCATCTGATTTCCAGAAACTGTAGTTAGAAATGGTTGTAAACTGAAATGTGGTTGATGGCTCCCAGGTCCTATGAAAGAAAAGCCAATGCTCTTCACTGCAGATCCATCTATCTATTCTCCATGGAAATGCACTTTTAATCCAGAAAATAATGGTTCCAAAGTCTCTTTTCTTATATATTGTGCTACACTTCCCTGGACTCAGAACAGCCATAAAGCAGCTCTCAGCTTAGGAGTGTTTGGACAGCAATGAGAACCTTATAATCAGAAGGAGTTGGAAAAAAACAAAACAAAACAAAACAAAACAAAACAAAACCTCATGTGTAATGGACTTTCACTGCAAAAGCATTGATGACACCATGAAAGGACAAAAACAAGTGTTGAAGATGATGATGGATGAAAGGACATGTGACCAGCTGTGATAGTTAACAGTGATTGAACAGAGAGTTAGACTCAGACTCAATGAAGAAAATATTATTTATTAAGGAAACTTTGATGGCCAAATGGTTCTTGGCAGTGAAGGAGAAGACAGTTATGAATGCATCAAATTACAATTATAAACGTTATGTGAATGGGGGGCTTCTAAAGGCTACAAGAATACATAAGTGGCCACTTAACCTAAACTAGGAACACTGAGACAGAGAGAATAAGTTATACTTAACTTAGAAAACTGGAAGAATTTCATCCCGCTCAGAGGGCGAGAAGAGAGCAGGCAGAAAAATAAGACAGAGAATCCTGAGAGGGAAAGGAAAGAGTTTACTACAGGCACACAGTGCTCTCTAAAGCTGTGTTTGCTGTTTATCAAAAAGAATGGTAGGAGGTATATTTTATGCTTATATTGTTTTATTTAAATTTATTATTTTTTTTAAATTACTCTTCTTTACATCTCAATCATAGCCCCCTCCCTCCTCTCCTCCTCATCCTACCCTCCCTCCTTCTTCCCCATTCTATTCTCTTCCCCTAGTCCTCATAAAGGGGGAGCACAGACCCCACCCTATCAAGTCTCATTACTACCGGCTGCATCCTCTTCATCCATGCCTTGGCAAGCCTACTCCACCAGAGGGAAGTGATCAAAGAGCAAGCAACTGAGTCCATGTCAGAAAAAGCCCCTGCTCCCCTTACTAAGGTACCCACAAGGAGAGTGAATTGCCTATAGGCTACATCTAAGCCGCTGGCCTAGGTACTCTCTATGCATGGTCCTTTCTAGGTACATCAATCACCGCCACCACCTCTGGGCCCAGATTTGTCTGCTCTGTTGGTTTGTGTGATTAATCTTCACATATTGTGTTGTTCTTCAGTAGTTGTATATATGTTAGAAATAAACATACACTGGGTTTCTTTCTTGCTTATTTCTAGGTATGAAGTAGAGGCTAAGCTTATGGAATTATAAACATTTAAGAACCACAAGTTTAAAATAACCCAAATAGCATTTTGAGTGAATGAAATTCATGAGTTTGTGGTACTAGGGAAGTAGAATAGGATACCTACCATATCGCAACAGCCAGATCAGGTAACTGGTTCTCACTCACACAGGCCTGGAGGGTAAGTATTTTGTTGAATGTGATAGATATAGGTAATACTTAACCAAAGAAATACACATTGGGTCATTTGTATGTAAACTTTAATGGCTTTCAACTACAACGGGTCAGAAATATGCTAGAGAATAAAACAGAGAAGGTTTGGAGTGGATCTAAATCTGTCTTTAATATTAATACACATGAGTTTCTCTGTCCACCTAAGGTGAGCCATGGCTACTGTGTCTACCCTTTGTCGATTATGTTCATATAAGCAGTTATGCCTTTCTGTGAATGACAGAAGTTAGCTTTCTGTAAGTGCCGGATCACTTAATGTCTGGTCTGCAGATAACATCCAGAAGGTCTGCAATGTGAGCATCATGCCGATTAACACATTACAAATGGAATTCATTCTTTTCTTCCTACCTTCCCACCTACACTCTTCATCTCAATGACAGTCGCATACCTGAAAAAGTTTCCAAACGGCATCGTGTGCTTCTTGTGACAGCCTCACTTCCCTCTGTAGTGCCAGGCCTTGCAGGTGACAGAGACAAATATGTCCTATTCACCTGTGCTAAGTACATAGTTATACCTAAGCCACTTTCTTTCATCTTTGCTGTTGTCACATGAATTCAACTATCTTGTAATAAACCATAGTTGTCACACAGCTAAAATGTGTGCAAAAATGTCCTGATTCCTGGCTGTCAGAAATTCAAATGGGAGAAACTTTCTAAGGACACAGTTTTCCTGTCATCTAACTCCTTTTGTTCTCATCTTGGTTCATCTCTATTTGCTCACCCAATTCTAACTTGTATGTTTTCTTCATGTTTACCTTACTGGCTTCTTAGAATCAAAATGACTCTATACTTGATATTTAAATATGTTGTATCCTAAACTTCAGCATGATCCATGAAGTCAAAAAATACTGAACTAATTATTTTTTTTTTCTAATGGGATACAATTCAGATAATTAAAAAATTTCTACTTCCATAAACAATTAAGTAACGGAATAGGCATTGCTACAAGGTAACCTCTTGCAAGTCTTGTCCTCTTGCCTTTGAAGCTGCTCCCCAACTGCCTCCTGTAGCCACAGTTAACCAAAAGTACAGTATATTCACTGGTTGATTCATTGAATGGTGTTTCAGTATTCATTCATTCATTCATTCTCTGCTTGTTCGCTTACTTGCACATTTACTGAGTACTCATTCTTGTCTGTTGAGCTTGCATGACTCTGAATAGATTCAAGTCTTTATAAAACATATAGTTCAGAAAAAGCCAAACATTAACCCCCAAATCCTTCAAATGACTATTTAATCCTATAAATAAGAGTCCATGATGTGAGCCTTTCAATAGCTACCTAATGACCATAAATATCTTTCTTCAATTAAAGGAATGATTTTCTTTCTCTGAAATTCCCTTAATTCTATTCCATTGAAAAAAGGATGTCATCTTTAAATATTCATGTAAACAACTTCCTACAACTTCACCATTGACATCCATAATTTTCTTTCTTTTGTCCTCATACACAATATTTTATTAATCTCTTTGCTGTGCTAATTATGTATCACAGTCCCTTAGGTAGACTGCCTGCCATCCTTCTATTTTCTTTATAATTTTATCATTTTCTCACATAAGGGATGAATAAAAAAGAAGGCAATGTCTATGCAGCCCTGGGAATTGCAAAACTTTTTAAAGCATGCTAATGATGTGTTTATCGGTTTTACCTATTTGCATGAGTACACTCCTTGGGAGAGTGCTGCCACTGTCATTTACAAAGGGAAAATTTTATATGTTACTCATAAAACTCCATACATAGCTTGTGAGGTTCACAAATCTTCAGACTGCTTGACTCTGGTATCACATATTTCATCTAATTTTTTTTCATTTTTTTTTTGCTTTTTTCTATTGTCATATGAATCTTAATATCTTAAAGAAAACCACAGTAATTGCATAGCTTGAAGACTGGGTAATATCCCCTAATTTATTAATTTTGTGAACTCCCCTTTGAAGCCCCTCCCTTGCAACAACATGAAAGTGACCACTCATACTTCCAGAAATCATTGAAAATAGGATGCTAAGAATAGCATAGACATCAAGTGAACGTAAGAAAATATCAATCCTAAAACACTGTGCATGATGTCAAAGGCATAGAGAAAGTATCTCTAGGGATCTTCCACACTGATTACAAACCTCTTAGTGTAAGTCAGCAGCATCACTTTTTACCTGATATCTGCTTCCTTACTTGTATTTTGTTTGCAAATGGGTTTCCACCCCACAGCAATAGTGATTTCAAATTATGACATAAATCCGCATCTCCATTACCAGTATCTACTCTATAACTCTCAACTGCATATGAAATACAAAGCAAAATGGCCTTCAAGCTCCTTCCTCTATTTACTCCAGCTATGCTCAATGTCTTTCAACTGCTATGAGATGCTGAGATCAGCAACAGTTTCAGAGTATTTATATATTTGCCCTCACTTCAATGTTTTGTATTCAACTCATTGAATGGTTGCTTATTTTCCTCTCAGATGCTTTTGCCTTTGGAATTGCAGATAAAGCTTCACTGGCTTGAGAAAAGGAGGGAACATGACTACCATCACTCAAACTGAAGGTTCTTCTCTTCCTTCTTACTGTTCATTATCCCCTTGGAAGTACACAGTTTCTTCCATTTTGTTCCTCTTAAAATTACCTTAATCAACATAACTTCCCAAAGCAGATCCTGACTCAAGTTATAAATTCAATTAGCTTTTTTTTAGACACTTTAATAAGTGCTTGGGAGAAAATATAATGTTAACAGAGAAAAACTGATTTAAATCTATAGTTGACAAGGCTGTTACTAAACGAATAATTCAGCGTTTTTCCAGAAAAGAAAATCAGGTTGACGATACAGAGATCTCTCAATATGGAAGCTGGAATATTTATGAAGCAAAATTTTATCTTGATAGGTAAGGGTTGATTTGCAAAAGTGTATGGAATCTTTTGATTCCAGCAGTTTTCAGCAGCCATAACAATGTCCTAAGCAGATCCTTGCAGTATTTGACTCAGTATGCTTGAGAATAGTGACTGGGAAGGAGTTGTGAAGGGGAGCAGGCATGCCATATCTGTCTAAGCTTCGAGAAGGGAATGGACCTGAAGATTTAATCAAAATGTTGTACTCAGTTGGCACAGAGTAGATATTTTGCAGACTAAAGTAGCATAATGCATAATGCACAATAGTTATATTTTATCGGAGTCAATTTTCAAAATCTAATGCAGAAAGTTTGGTTTTGTAGGTTATCTAAACATTTTTCATCCAAAAGAACCTCACAAATTCTGTGATGTAACAGAGCTAAGTACAGTGAGAACTTATTTCGGTTATAAGTTTATATTAGTATCCCATGATTGTTTTCCAAACTAACACACATTAGGAGATCACTATAATGTACTTTTCTTCCCATAGTACTGTGGTGGAAACTCTGAAATCAAAGTGTTGAAAGGAACATTCTTCCTCCCTGGGCCTTTTGCAAGGGAAACCTGTCTTTCTCTTGATAGCTTCTTATATTTTGTTGGTTGTCAGTAATACCCAATTTGACTGTGATTGTGGAATAAGGATATCAACAATAAATTACTCCTTTACATCAAAAGGAGTTATATCTTCAATGTTTCTAATTAAGGTCATATGATGAATTCCTAGAGGATGGGACTTTAATATAACTCTTTGGTTATATTTTGATAACAATATACCTGAAGTCAAATCTAGATAAACTTGGTGCAGAGTAAAAAAAAAAAAAAATGCTATTAATGTTCACTCTGTTTGCATCCAAAGTTACCCCTTAAGATAAACCTAGAGTGTATTTATTCCCAAAAGTGTGTTTATTCCAGGAGACAAAAATAAAATATGTCAGGATTGCTGGACACACCCAGGTAATAGAGAGCTGTGCTGGTCACATTTCTGCTCGTCAGAAAGTGTGTGGTTTGCAATGGCTCCGATTGAATAGATAGCATTCAGAAAATGTGTGGAAGAGGGGGCAGGTCTTAAGGGCAGCTCTTCCATCCCTTTTGTGATCCCTTAAAGGGGAAATAACTATAGGGCTGTTTTGAAAATGAATGAACTGTCCAACCAATCAATCAATTAAAAAAATATTCAAATTCCCTGATTCTGACAGCTTGAATGATCCTTCTAGAAACAAATATTCTGTCAACTGCTTTGAGCCCCATTGTCTGGACTCATATTACTCTATAGCTGATCATCTGATATTTGCAGGACTCATCTGATGAGAATGAGACTTTATAGATGAAAAAAATTAGGAAAAAAGAAAAGAAATAATACATTACTCCATACATTAGATATATTCTACTCGCAAAATTTCTGCAAAACCTGATTTTAAAAGACTCCTCTGTTCTCAGTTGTTAAGGATAATTTTGTCGCTTTGTAAGAACAGCAAAATGTTTGATCACAGATCTCAATTTCTCTCAGGAATCAATGTGACACTTCAGATAAGAGAGCTTCAGTATAAAATAGATACAATTCTACTGCAAGTGCCAAAGCCCATTCTTATGCCATTGTTATCGTGGTGCAGATTCTAACTTACTGTTTAACCCCCAATTTTCAGGCAAATCAGTGTCTTGATTCTCTATATTTTTGACAGAAACAGGTCATAAAAGCATACGGCTCCTTAGGCAAGATGTATGAGTAAAAGAAACTGCAACTAAAGATCCCCATTAGTTTGAGTATAACTGAATCTTATTGTCCAATGTTGATATATCTATTTTATTACCTCAAATGCTTTTATAAAAATATTTATTATTTTCCTCATTTGGGCTCTTTATTTTTGTTATCTATATTTTTAATTTTTTTATTCAGTTTACATCCTTGTTGTAGACCTATCCCTGCTTTCTCCCCAGTCTTATTCGCCTTCCCTTCCTTTTCCTCAGAAAAGGGAAACTCCCTTTCCAATCCAGCCCAGCTCATCAAGTTGCATCAGGATTGAGCTTGTCCTGTTTCCCTGTGGCCTGGCAAGGCAGTCCCTCCAGAGGGGAGTAATAAAATCACTGGCAAATGAGTTTTTGTCCAATACAGTCCCCTCTTCCCTTACTAGAGAACCCACATGAAGAACTAAGCTATCCATCTGCTACATCTTTGTAGGGGGCTTCGGTACAGTTCCTGCACAGTCCTTGGTTGATACTTCACTCTCAGCAAGCCCCTAGTTAGTTGGCTCCATCTGTCTTCTTGTGAGCTCCTTTCACCTCTAGATTTTTTTTTTCTCTTTCCTTCCACCTTTCCATGAGACTGCTTACCATTTTCCCAATGTTTGGCTGTTAGTCTCAGTATCTGTTTTGAGGTGCTACTGGGTAGAGCCTCTTAAAGGACAACTTTGACAGGCTTCTGTCTGCATGCTTAGCAGAGTATATAGTTCATAGTGTCAAGGGTTGGTACTCTCCAAAAGGGTGGGTATTTGGCTAGCCAGGCATAGGTTGGGAATTCCCTCAATCTCTACTCTATATGCTCTATCTTTACTTCTTCACATCTTGTAGGCTGGGTAAATTTAGAGTCAACGTTTTTGTGGGTGGTTGGTGTTTCCCTCCTCTGCTAGTTTAGTTAGAGGGTGACTTCTTCAGTTTCTATGGCCTCTAACTAGGAGTCTCTGCTTGAGTTTCCCTCATGTCCTTCCAGGAAGCCTATTCTAACTTAGGTCTCCAGCATGCCACAGAGATACTCCCACCCTCAATTTCTCTTTTCTCTATAAGCCCTCTGTCCTCTCTTCTTCTTCTTGTCCAGGTCTACCCATGTAACTCTCTGAGTCCCTTCTCCTTCCTTGTTTCCTCTCTTTAGTCACTACCTCTATCTATTCTATCTCCCCTGCTGATAGAGATTTATGCATCCTCCCTTGGATCCTTCATGTTACTTATCTTCTTTGGGTCAGTGCCTCGTAGTATGCTTATCTTATACTATATTGCTAAAATCCACTTATTAATAAGTACATATCATTTATACCTTTCTGGGTCTGGATTACTTCCCTGAGAATGAACTTTTCTAATTCCATCCATTTACCAGAAAACTTGATGATTTCTTTGTTTTAATAGCTGAGTAGTATTCCATTGTGTAAATGTGCCACAGTTCCTTTATCCATTTCCTTCTTCCATTGAGGGACATCGAGGTTGTTTCCAGATTCTGGCTATTATGAATAAAGCTGCTGTTCGCATAGTTCAGCAAGTGTCCTTTTTCTATGGTGGAGGATCTTTTCGGCATACCCAGAAGAAGTATAACTGGGTCTTCAGGTAAAGTGATTACCAATTTTCAGAGAAAGCACCAGATTGATTTTCAAAGTGGTTGTACAAGTTTACACTCCCACTAGCAATGGAGGAGGGTTCCCCTTTCTCTATACCCTCTCAAGAATGTGCTGTCCTTGAGATTTTGATCTTAGCCATTCTGACCAACATGAGATAGAATCTCAGAGTCGTTTTGATTTGCATTTCCCTGGTGACTAAGGAAGTTGAGCACTTCTTTAAGTGCATCTCCACCATTCGAGATTTCTCTATTGAGCATTCTTTTTTATTTATTATTTATTATAATTTATTAACTTTGTATCCCAGCTGTAACCCTCTTCCTCATCTCCTGGTCCCACCCTCCCTCCCTTTTCTCCCTTATGTGCCTCCCCTAGTCCACTAATAGGGGGGTCCTCCTACCCAATTCTCTGACTCTAGCCTATCAAGTCTCATCAGGACTGGCTGCATCATCTTCCTCTGTGACTTGGCAAGACTGCCTCCCCCCAGGGGGAGGTGATCAAAGAGCCAGCCACTAGTCCATGTCAGAGACAGCCCCTGTTCTCCTTACCAGGGAACCCACATAAAGAATGACCTGCCAAAGGCCTACATCTGAGCAGAGGGTCTAAGTCCTATCCATGCATGGACCTTGGTTGGCACATCGGTATCTGCAGGCCCCCTGGACCCAGATTTTTGGCTTTGTTGGTCTTCTTGTGGAGCTTCTGTCCCCTCCAGTTCTTTATACCTCTGTCTTCTTCCATAAGATTCCCTGTAATCTGCCCAAACTTTGACTATGAGTCTCAGCATCTGCTTCAATAACCTGCTGGGCAAATTCTTCCAGAGGCCCTCTGTGGTAAGCTCCAATCCTGTTTCCTCCTCCCACTTCCCATGTCTATTCAGTTTGCCCTTCTGAATGATGATTAAACATCTTTCTTAGGGTCCTTTTTGTTTATGAGCTTTTTTTAGGACTAAAGATTTTAGTATGTTTATCCTATATTATATGGCTACAAACCACTTAAAAGTGAGTATATACCATGTGTGTCTTTCTGCCTCTAGGTTACCTCACTCAGGATGGTCTTTTCTAGTTTCATCCATTTGCTTGCATATTTCATGATTTTCTTGTTTTTAATTTATGAGTAGAATACCATTGTTTAAATGCACCACAATTTCTCTATCCATTTCTCAGTTGAGGGACCTCTAGGTTGTTTCTAGATTCTGGCTATTACAAATAAAGCTGCTATAAACATAGATGAGCAAATGTCCTTGTTGTATGGTTGAACATCTTTCAGATATGTGCCCAGAAATGGTATAGCTGAATCTTGAGGTAGCACTGTTCCTAATTGTCTGAGAAAGTGCCAGATTGATTTCCAAATTGGTTGTACATGTTTGCATTCCCACCAGCAATGGAGGAGGGTTCCTCTTTCTTCACTTTCTCTCCAGAATGTGCTGTCACTTGAGTTTTTAATCTTATCATTCTGATGTGTGTGAGGTGAATTAGTAGGGTCATTTTGATTTGCATTTCGCTAATGACTAAGGATGTTAAGCATTTCTTTAAGTCTTTCTCTGCCATTCAATATTCCTCTATTGAGAATTAGCTCTGTACTGCATCTTTTAATTGGATTACTTGGTTGTTGGTGTTGAACTCCTTGAGTTCTTTATATATTCTGGATATTAGCTCTCTGACATATATAGGGTTGGTGAAAAACTTCCCAGTCTATAGGCTGTCATTTTGTTCTGTTTACAGTGTGCTTTGGTTTACAGAAGCTTTTCAGTTTTGTGAGGCCCCATTTCTTGATTGTTATTTAATTTTTTCTGCTATAATCATACTTCTCTATAAGATACAAACTTGATAGGTTTAAGAGAAATTCACTTACACTAAAAATGAATTAGTTATACAATTAAGACTATAAGTATCTTACAGTGCTTTTGTGATACCATTAATTATGACAAGTACAAAGATTTAAACAACATTGCACTGTTTGAAGTCTAATATGATGTGTAAAAACTTGGCTTTCTCTCTTTTTCTCTTTTTCTGTAGAGGTTGAGAATGATTCTACAAATTTCTTTGCCAATGAGAACATTATATATTATCCAGGTTGTCCAGCATAGCTCCTGAAATTGTTTTACACTTCTACAGTATAAGAGCTTTCTGTAGTTTATTCAGTGGGCACATGAGTTTTTCTTGTAATTGTGTATTTTAAATGGATAGGTTTTAAATCATTTTCAACTTCTCTGAAGCCAAATACAATTTTAAATAATGATGGCAATAGTTACTGATTTCCTCATTTAAAATTTGCTTTATTTAACCCTTTAAGAAAGAACCATGCATGGAGATAACCTAGAACCTCTGAACAGATGTAGCCCATGGCAGTTTAGTGTCCAAGTGGGTTACATAGTAATGGGAAAAGGGACTGTCTCTGACATAATCTGATTGGCCTGCTCTTTGAACACCTCCCCCTGGGGGGGGGGGGAGCAGCCTTACCAGGCCACAGAAAGTGACAATGCAGCCAGCCACTCCTGATGAGATCTGATAGACTAAGATCAGAAGGAAGAAGAGGAGGACCTCCCCTATCAGTGGACTTGCAGAGGGGCATGCCTGAAGAAGGGGGAAGGAGGGTGGGATTGGAAGGGGAAGAGGGGGGGCTATGGGGGGATACAAAGTAAATAAAGTGTAATTAATAAAAATAAATAAATAAATAAATAAATAAGAAGGGAAACCAAAAGACTACATATTTCAAAAAAGAAAAAAAATTTAAAATTTAAATCTTTAAGAGACAGAGTGAAAAATTACATATAAAACATTAAAACAAATACACATAAATACAATAAGAAACCATGGCTCATTGATAAAAGTTGCATCTAAGAAACTTAGTATAATGTTAGTTTCTGTGATCTCTGCCTTACTCTACTAATAAAATTCCATTACTCTGGAGCTGCAGATTGTGTTAAATGTGAGCTCATAAGAAACTTTCTAGTTTACAATATATACAATATGACACCCATGCTTTTCTCCATCTACCAAGTATTTTTTCTTATAACCATTAATGTCTAATTTGCTATTATTAGAAATACACTCTATTACTTGCATGCTAGAATTAATCAGAAATCATGGCGGCTACAATTCTTTATTAATATAACTTGAAGAACCATTAAAGAAAATTCAATAAAAAAATCTGTTAAAATGCCACTGGATAATACTTCATTTCATAATCAAAACATGGTGGTAAACCTCTGTAATCCCAGCACTTCAGGGGTTGAGGGGAGACTTGAAATTCAAGACTTACAAGAGCTATCCAGGAAATTCAAGGCCAGCCTTGGACACAGAGTGAGTTTTTTTTTCTCAAAGATCATAAACAGCTGTGTGCTGTGGCACCCACGTGCAATACCAACACTTGGGGAGGCCAGAGGCAGGCAGACCTCTGTGAGTTTGAGGTCAGCCTGTTATACAAAGCAAGTCCAGGACAGCTAAGGCTACATAGAGAAACCCTGTCTCAAAAACAAAACAAATAAAGATCATAAACAAAATATAATAGCAGAAGTAATTTAATAGATATATGCAATGTTAGAGAATGCATATTCACTTACAAACATTTAGCATAAGTGTGACCTTTAACAATGAAAGGTGTCAAAATAAATTCATATATTTGATCCCAAAGGTGGAATTGCTGTTTCTTTATGTGCATAAATTTAAATTCTGTAAATAAAATTGCCAAATGTCCCCCATCAAAAAATAAATTTTTACATTCTCAGTAAATGACTCATAGATCATATTTTAAGCTGAGTGCCACTTGAGCCATCTGTTTTGTTGTTGTTTTATATATTTGCGCATTTGCTAATATTAATATGCTATATAGTAAAGTCACTTGTCATTATCAAACTATTTAAAAAAGAAGCTCAACACAAAAAAGAGGTGGTGAATTCCAGGGAGTCCAAGAAAAGCTGGAAAACAAAGCAACCAGGGCAAACATGGGGCATCAAAAATTTTAGATATAAAGCAACATAGCAAGACCTTATTTAAATTTAAGAGGAAATGAAAGAAAAATGGTCATTCTCTCAGTGAGTGTAACAGCTTAAACATTAGAGTTCAAAGTTGGGCTGAGGTCAAAATAGAAGGAATGTGAAAAAAAAAATCTTTAATCACTGACTCACCCTACAGACATTTATAGGCTAGTGATAAGTAAATGTCTTCATTAGGATGTGAACCCATCTCATGAAGCATGCTAATTCTTGAAGGATTCAAGCTAGGTGGGAGCTTGAAGATGCTATTCTAAAGTTTAGTTCAAGGAAGGAACTCTTCCTGATTAAGAAAGTCAATGATGAGATGAGAAGATATCAGACTAAACATTGTTGTATATTTTAAAAAGATGGTTAAGGGCAAGAACTAGATTAATTGCCTAAGTTTTTGTGAGGAGTAAAGATATTGCTGCAATATGCGAAGTAGAACTGAGACAGGGAGAGAATGAGAAAATGGAGGCCTTTCTCAGGAGGGACATGGACAACACGGAATCCTGAGTCTATGCATGAAAACCATCAGTTAATACTGACTACATGATATTAAGAATGAAGCAGATGCTGAGCCTGGTGGCCAACTGATGGGCAGAGTGAATGGAATTTTATGTAAGAAGTGGGAAATAGTAAGAGCTGGAGGGGACAGGAACTCCACAAGGAGAGCAACAGAACAAGATAATCTGAACACAGGGAACTTCCCAGAGACTCATACTCCAACCAAGGACTATTTGTGGAGATGACCTGGAACCCCTGCACAGGTGTAGCCCATGGCAGTTCACTGTCCAAGTGGGTTACATAGCAATGGGAAGAGGGACTGCCTCTGACATAATCTGATTGACCTGCTCTTTGATCACCTCCCCCTGAGGGGGGAGCAGCCTTACCAGGCCACAGTAGAGGACAATGCAGCCACTTTTGATGAGAACTGATAGACTAAGATCAGAAAGGAGAGGAGAACCTCCCCTATCAGCGGACTTGGGGAGTGGCATGCATGCAGAAAGGGGAGGGAGGGTGGGATCTGGAGGGGAGGAGGGAGGGGCTTATGGGGGTATACAAAATGAATAAAGTGTAATTAATAAAAAAATTTAAAAAAAAGAATGAAGGACTAGCATCTATCATATAACTTCACATTTTTATTGCTTGGGATCTATATCAAGTTATCTCTATACAGAAACAAGATTTTTGGGGGTGATAATTATGACAGTGAACCAGTGAGAAAGGGGAAAAGCCAAGTGAGACTCAACTATCAAGAGGAGCGGAAAATCTGAGCTGAAGGTTGTCACAAGTCCACATATCTGCCAGAAGAATTGGAAAGTATGGGGAGCTTTCATTCAACATCCATCCATACTCACTTTTCCTGAAACTGAAAGTAACTTCAGTTGACCCTAGATTCATTCATCTATCCAGATGTCAAAATAAAACAAAATTGCAAGCAATGGTGTGTTTCAGGGGAAACAGCATGACTCAAAATTGGAAGACCTGGCTCCAGTATTTCATCTTTCTCTTTCTGATAGCAATACACCACACACAGAGAAACATACAGACACATAAATACCCTTGAACCAACTTCTACAGTTTGGCAAAACAGGTACACAAAACAGCTAAGCATCACTAGGTAGCTGTGACTGTATTAAAATGGGTTCTCTGCTAATAGTAACTTTACTTGTATTTTGTTATTTACAGCAAAAGAATGGAAATATTTGCCTTATATGCACACAGTTAATTATTGTTTAAACTTTCCCCTTTATTCTTGCCCATCTCTGCATATTTAGAATAGTAGCTACCTATCAGTAGTTGGCCCAGAGCTACTTGAATAGCTGTGTTTTTGTCTTTTTTTTTTTTTTTAAGACAGTGACATCCCTGGGCTGCATTTGAAGCCCCCTAGAGATGATTTTGGGGTCTTCTAAACCCTTCCCCGTGGCTTACAATACCTCAGTTGGTATCATTAATTATTTTTCTTTTAAACTCGAACCTCTCGACCATTTCTCAGATAATTCTAAAGTAGAAGAAAATATTAGTCATACCATTTCAAAATTCATCCTCAGAACCAAATCAACACTGCTTTTTTAATTAATTTTGTTTGTTCCTTGGTTTGAAAACAGTATGGCAATCCTACTTAATAATGGAGATTTCTTTTTGCTTTGTACAAATTCAATATAAATTCTGCGCTCTCCTCTGAGGCAGCTAAGATTCTTCTTTGTTTTCTCGATGTTCTCATAATTGTCCCAGTGACACTCTTTTTTTTTTTTTTTTTTTTTTTTTTTTTTTTTTTTTTTTTTTTTTTTATTTATTTATTTTTTTTTTAATTTTTTTTTTTTTTACAGGTGAATTCATATTGTATTTTTTTTTTTCTTTTTAGTTACATTTTGTTAACTCCGTGTCCCAGCTGTATCCCGCTCCCTCATTCCCTCCCCAACCCCACACTCCCTCCCTGGTCTCCTCCCTGCCCCTTTCCAAGTCCCCTGATAGGGGAGGACCTCCTCCCCTTTCATCTGTCCCTGTTTTATCAGGTATCTTCAGGGCTGGCTGCAAAGTCCTCCTCTGTGGCCTAACAGACTGCTCCTCCCCTGGGGGGAGGTGTCAAACAGCCTGCCCTTGAGATCCTGTTAGAAATAGTCCGTGTCCCCCTTACTTTGGAAAACTACTTGGTTACTGAGCTACCACAGGCCACATCCGAGCAGAAGTTCTAGGTTATATCCATAGATGGTCCTTGGTTGAGTTTCAGTCTCAGAAAAGACCCTGTGCCCAGATATATTTGGTCCTTGTAGAGCTCCTATCCTTTCCATATCATACTAACTTCCCTTCTTTCATATGATTCCCTGCACTCTGCCGAGGGTTTGGTTATGAGTCTTAGTGTCTGCTTTGAAACACTGCTAGGTAGAGTCTTTCAGATGCCTTTTGTGGTAGACTCCTGTCATAAGTTCAAGGCACATCCCATTTGTCTTTCTAAATGAGGATTAATCACCTTTGCCTGTGTCCACTTTCTTGATTATCTTCTTTAGGTGTGTAGATTTCATTATGTTTATCATGTCTTGTAGGTCTATATAAGCGAGTATATACCAAGTTTGTCTTTCTCCTTCTGGGATACTTCACTCAGAATGATCTTTTCTAGATCCCACCACTTGCCTGCAAATTTCATGATTTCCTCCTTTTTGATTGCTGAGTAGTATTCCATTGTGTAAAAATACCACAATTTCTGTATCCATTCCTCCGTTGATGGACATCTGGGTTGTTTCCAAGTTCTGGCTATTACAAATAAAGCTGCTACGAACATGGTTGAACAAATGTCCTTGTTGTGTACTTGAGCAAATTTTGGGTATATACCTAGGAGTGGTATAGCTGGGTCTTGAGGTAGCACTACTCCTAGTTGTCTGAGAAAGCGCCCAGAATCTCCAAAACAATTCTGTACAACAACAGATCATCTGGAGGTATCTCCATTCCCGATCTCAAGCTGTACTACAGGGCAACAGTAATAAAAACTGCATGGTATTGGCATAGAAACAGAAAGGAGGATCAATGGAATCGCATAGAAGACCCAGAAATAAACCCACACACCTATGAATACTCAATATTTGACAAAGAAGCCAAATCCATTCAATGGAAAAAAGACAGCATCTTCAACAAATGGTGCTGGACCAACTGGATGTCTACATGCAGAAAAATGAAAATAGACCCATATTTATCACCCTGCACAAAACTAAAGTCCAAGTGGATCAAGGACCTCAACATAAAGCCAGATACTCTAAATCAGCTGGAAAAAAAAGTGGGAAACAGCCTAGAACTCATTGGCACAGGAGACAACTTCCTGAACAGAACACCAACAGCACAGGCTCTAAGAGCGACACTCTTGAAACTTGTTTTATCCCTGTACAAATTAAACAGAAACTAAATAATCTCTGAGAAGTACAACATTTCTTCTAGAATGTAAACACTTCCTGGGGGAATATTAAAAGATTTCTATGGGTTTTTTTTTGTCACTCAATGTAGCATTACTTTAAATTACAATAAAAAATAAATGAGAAATGGGATTTCCTTAACACTATCATCTCTCAAAAGCAAAAAGAGAGATACAAGGAGACAGAGAGGGATGAGATGGAAAAATGAGAAAGGGAGGGAAGGAGAGAGGAAAAAGAAAAAGAAAAAGAGGCAATTTGAACCCCAAATGCTTGTCTCCACCTACTCATGGGTGATGGCAAAATCTACAAGAATTTTATATCCCCCAGAGAGGAAAGACAATTCACACCAATTAATACCTAAAGGGCAAATGTCTTTGGTGCTTACCTGAGCAAATTTTGGGTATATATCTAGCAGTGGTATATCTGAGTCTTGAGGAAGCATTATTCCTAATTGTCTGAGTAAGCACCAGATTGACTTCCAAAGTGGTTGTGCCAGTTTACATTCCCACCAGCAATGGAGGAGGATTCCCCTTTCTCCACAACTTCTCCAGCATGTGTTGTCCCTTGAGTTTTTCATCTTGGCCATTCTGATGGGTGTAAGGTGAAATCTCAGGGTTGTTTTACTTGGAAAGGGGCAGGGAGAAGCTGAGGGAGGGAGGGTGGGATTGGGAGGGAATAAGGGAGCAGGATACAGCTAGGATATAGAGTTAATAAAATGTAACAAATAATAATAAACAATAAAAATAAATAAATAAAAAGTATTGAATGAAAAAAAAATACCTGAAGGGATTCTGAAGCAGGAGCAATATTTGGGGAAAAGTTGTCTTGAGAAGGTTTCCACGACTCCTAGGATGCTATTGTAATGCCCAATCATCTTCCAACATTCATGTGTAGGAAAGTTTATTAGAATAACACTCGTGTTGCAAAGTGGTGCCTGATAAATATGTTTGACATCACTCAGATGATATCTTCTTGAATCAAAACTTCACTCTCTTGTGGATTATCTCAAGTGGTTACAGAGTGGTTACAAAAGATTTCAACTACATCTTACCTTTGTTTGCCCTTGTCTTTCTGCCTTCTTCCAAAATCTCACAGTATTGGGAAGTGGGGATTACAAAGACATGGTTAGATTAGAGGAATGGTTTAGAGCCTAAATGTCATTATCATAGTAATGGATCAGTTATTACAAAAGTGAATTTAGACAATGGGGTGAGAGCTTAATCAGTAAAATGCTATCCTTGAAAAAGACAAGACTTCTGAGCAGGGGTCTAGGTTATATCCATGCATGGTCCTTGGTTGGAGATACAGTCTCATAAAAGACCCCTGTGCCTAGATATACTAGGTCCTTGTGGAGATCCTGTCCTCTCCAGGTCATACTAACTCCCCCTTCTTTCATATGATTTCTTGCACTCTGCCGAAGGTTTGGTTATGAGTCTCAGCATCTGTTTTGATACACTGCTGGGTAGAGTCTTTCAGAGGCCCTCTGTGGTAGGCTCCTGTCCTTTTACTTGTTTTCTCCTACATTCGATATCCCTCCCATTTGTCTTTCTAAGTGAGGGTTGATCATCTTGCCCAGGGTCCTCTTTCTTGTTTATCTTCTTTAGGTGTATAGATTTCAGTATGTTTATCCTATCTTATAGGTCTAGTACCCACTTATAAGTGAGTATATACCATGTGTGTCTTTCTCCTTCTAGGATACCTCACTCAGAATTATCTTTTCTAGAACCCACAATTTGCCTGCAAATTTCATGAATTCCTGAAGATACCTGATAAGCTAGGGTCAGATAAAAGGGGAGGAGGTTTTCCCCTATCAGTGGACTTGGAGACTTGGAAAGGGGCAGGAAGAAGATGAGGGAGGGAGGGTGGGATTGGGAGGAAATGAGGGAGTGGGATACAGCTGGGTTACAAACCTAATAAACTGTAATTAATATTAAAAAGAAAGAAACAACAACAACAACAAAAAAAAAAAAAAAAAAAGGAAAAAGACAGGACTTGAATTGATCCCCCAAACCTATGTTTAAAAAAAAAAGTCATGGAATCCTAAGGCTTGTGAGACATATGGAGGTGGATCCCTGGGACTTTCTGTCCAGCTAGCATAGCGGACTTGGTGAGTTCCAGGCCAACGAGAAACTATGTACCTAAATATCAAGGTGAATAGTCCCTGAGGCATGTCATCTAAGGTTGACCTCTGTCCCCTCCATAAACAAACATATATGTACATGTGTATCCTCACATGTGCATGTGTTCATTTGAGCATACATATGCATGACTGGCCAAATTCTTTCTTTTAAAATGAGTTTGGCTACTTCTTACCTCTGCCCTCTATCACATAAGATGGATCTCACACACTTCAGACAGCAATGCTTAGAAACCTTACAGATTTCTCACTTTCCACAACAATAAACCAAAGAGATTTTCATTGTTTATGAAGGACCAAGTATTATGTAATGGCTGTAGCAGCAGCAAACAGACTAAAGCAAATGAATTATCTCATAGAATAAATCCTTCATGAAGTGTGCAGAATGGCTGACTTTGATTATCAACATAAAGTGTATCTTCTCTTTTGATATAAATATTCTTTCTTTATTATACTCCTTTATTTTTTTTTCTATCACACTGAGTCATTAAATTTCTATATTGAGAGACAGGGTAACAGGTAAGGCTTCTTTATCCATTCTTCTCCTTCAGCCACATAAAGGAAGATTTCCCAACATGGAAAGAGCTGAATGACTCCTTCCTGACAAGCCCCAACTGTCTTGTAAAGAATGATTTACATCAATGCTGACATAGCTTTTCTAACAATGGCTCCCTTCTGAAAGCCAGAGCATTTTTACACTACAGGAAATTCTTTGTATTGATTTCCATTGCCTTTGTTTATCATTGATCCTGCAGATTTTTGACAAAGGAATGAAATATTCCTTTGTCCAGGGATCTTGAAATGTTTTTCATAAGTTTATGCTATCTAAGTCTGATTCATGTCCCATCAGTGTACATGTAGCTGATACTGAGAAAATCATGTTAATAGAGGGTATGCTTATAAACTCTGTGTCAGTTTTGTTTTCTAGAAAAGATTTCCTGTTAACTACAGATTTTTAAGAAGGAATTGTACTTCTTGCCCATGTACAAACTCATTCTCATTTAAACCTGTGCTGTCTTATTTGAATGAAGTCATCATTGACAACTCCAGTAAGACTCAAAATAGTTGGGAGATCCTCCACTAACTATTTTTACAACTCTTATTTCACTAAAACTTGGGATTCTATTTTAAGATTTGTTTTTACTTTTAAACCTCATTACTGAGGGAGTGAACTGTTTCTAAGAGGAAAAGATGACTTCACTTGTGTTCTGGAGGTACTGGGAATCAGAAAGAGCAAACTAACATTCCCGGCTGAACTTTGTGTGCCATGTGGTTTTAAGAACTTTTGGTTTCTTCCTAGTCTTTAAATAAATGATCTCTTAATTTCTCAAATTCCATGACACTGTGAGATTGGACTTACAGGTTTCTGCTTAAAAAAAAAAAAGTGTATCATCGGTGTTTAAATTCTACATTTCCTGACAAAGACATAAGCTACTAATGAAACTTCCATTCAATAATCTCCCTGAATGAAAATAAGTTTCCAACTTAAGCATCAAAATTTTGAGTCTCTTCTTGCTCCCTAAATTCTTAATAGTTTTGTACCTTGCTAAAAACTCTCCTTCATTATCAAATGTAATTGCAGTGACTTTTAAGATTTATTTTTTTTTATATTATGTGTGAATGTTTTGCCAATGTGCATGTATGTGCACCATGTATGCATGCCAAATACCTGTGGAGTTCAGAAGAGGGGATCATCCACATGGACAGTGATGAGCCATCATGTGGGTATTTTTAAGTCTATTTGCAGAAGACCTATTGTCCTAACACAGGCCAATCAATAGAAGTGCCACATAAACAAAATGGAAATAAGTAGTTTAAAGAGCTAGTGATTATGGTAATCACGCATTGTCTCTTTTGTCCTACCAGGATGGGGCAAATTTTCAGAGCATGAACTGGAGATCCACCATGTTTAACCCATTACAATAAATAGAAATCATGACCTAATTTTGGTTATCAAACTGAAACTGCTTTCTAAAACTTAAAGATTTCGATGGTTTCCTCTCTTTTAAAATAAGAACTGCTTCCATAATAACAGTGTGAATGTTAAGTTAAAACTTTTATGTGTATATATTTGTATCAATTGATCGTGTTTATTTTCAGTTTCTTAAGTCAAATTTTATATGCAAATGACAAAGAGTAAAGTCTCAGATGTTATTTTAATGCTAAAATATCAGCTGCTCCCTTGTAATCAAAAAGCTATAATGAACTTGCCTGACAGATCAGAAAGCCAATTGAAAATATTCATGCCGTGATCATCATTTTACTGTTAATAATTTCATAGGTTAATTTCAGAGTCATGTAAAGTGACAACTGATTTGTTCTTTGTCATATTATTTCATAAGTAACCTAAGAAGTTACAATAATTACAGACGTGGGAAACTGGGACCATAGAGATGCCTCAGTGGTTATGAGCACCAGATACTCTTACAGAGAACCTGAGTACAATTATTTCCCAGTGCCTACATGATAGTTCACCATGTCTTTAACTTCAGTTCCTGGAGATGTGTTATCCTTTTCTGTTCTTTCTGGGTAAGAGGCACACACGTGATATATAGACAAACATGCAGGCAGAACATCCTTATATATCAAATAAAAATTAAAATTTACTTCTTTTTATGTCTTATACAATACATCCTGCCCATAGTCTTCTCTCTATCTCCTCCTCCAAGTTCTTCCACTGTCCCCTGATATGTACACACTTAGAAGTAGGTATTGGCTGTTAAGTAAAAGATAATCATACTATAATCCATAGACTCAGAAGTAAGATAAAAATTTATTTTTAAATGTGAAAAACTATTTGCATTTTTCTACATATCTATCAACCTGCACAAAATTAAAGTTCAAGTGGATCAAAGACCTCAACATAAAATCCAAAACACTAAATCTGTTGGAATAAAAAGTGGGGAAGAGGCTTGACCTCATTGGCACAGGAGACAACTTGTTGAATAACACAAAGAGCTCAGGCTCTAAGATCAACAATCAATAAATGGGACCTCATGAAACTGAAAAGCTGCTGTAAAGCAAAGGACACTGTCAAGGAAACAAAACAACAGCCTACAGACTGGGAAAAGATCCTCACCAACTTTGCATCTGATAGTGGGCTAATATATAGAATATATAAGGAACTCAAGAAATTAAACATCAACAACCCAAGTAATGCAATTAAAAGATGCAGTACAGAGCTAGACAGAGAATTCTAAACAGAAGAATATTGAATAGCAGAGAAACACTTAAAGAAATGCTAACTGTCCTTAGTCATCAGGGAAATGAAAATAAAAAACACACTCAGGTTTCACCTCACACACATCAGAATGGCTAAGATAAAGAACTCAAGTGACAACACATGCTGGAGAGAATGTGAAGAAAGGGGAACCCACCTTCATTGCTGGTGTGAGTACAAACTTGTACAACCACTTTGGAAATCAATCTGATGCTTTCTTAGAAAATTAGAAGTAGTACTAACTCAGATTCCAGCTATACCACTTCTAGGCATATATCCAAAATATGCTCAAGTATACAACAAGGACATATGCTCAACCATGTTTGTAGCAGCTTTATAATAGCCAGAATCAAGAAAGAACCCAAATGTCCCTCAGTTGTGGAATGGATACAGAAATTGTGGAACATTTACACAATGGAATACTACTCAGAAATTAAAAACCAGTAAATCATGAAATTTGCAGGCAAATATATCGAAATAGAAAAGATCATTCTTAGTGAGGTAACCCAGAAACAGAAAGATATCCGTGGTATATACTTACTTATAAAAAGATGTTAGCCATAAATATAGGATAGTCAAACAAAAATCTACAGATTTAAAAAAGCTAAACACTAAGGAAAACTCTAGGGAGGATGCTTAAGTCTCATTCGAATGGAAACAGGCTAGACAACAGAAGCAGTGGAAGCCTACTATAGATGATCCTCTGAAAGACTCCACTCAACAAGGGATTGATGCAGATGCTGAGATTCACAGCCAAACTTTGGGCAGAGTGCAAGGAGTTTTACATAAGAAGGAGGGAGGGAGAATAGAAGGACATGGAAGGGACAGGAGCTTCACAAGGAGACTAACAAAGCTAAAAATTTTGAGCCCAGGGGGTCCTGCAGAGACTGATGCACTAACCAAGGACCATACATGGACAGCACTTAGACCCCCCTGCTAAGATGTAGCAGATTGGCAGCTGAGTTTCTATGTGGGTCACCAAGTAAGGGGAGCAGGGGTTACCTCTGTCATGAACTCAGTTGCCTGCTCTTTGATCACTTGCCCCTGGGTATGAGGCCTTACCACGCCAACAGAGGAACAAAATCCAGGCAGTCCTGATGAAACTTGGTAAGCTATGGGCAGATGACAGGGGAGGAGAACTCACCCTTTCAGTCAATGTGGGGAAGGAGATGGGGGGAAAGGGAGAGTGTGACTGGGACAAGGTGAGGGAAGGTGCTTTATTCTCAGGATATATAATGAAAAAATTGTAAAAAACAAAATAAAATAAACATTCAAAAATTAATTAATTAAATCAGAAAACAAATGTGAAAAACTCTTAAGAAAACTGATTTAAAGAAAATGGTTTTTTCAGCAGTCACATTCAGATTTTCATATTAATAAGAAATACTTATTTGAATCAGAGGCAAAAAGGAATGGAAATCAAAGACTTTCTAGGATGTTGATGATGAGACCTGTCATGTGTGTGTAAAAATAAACATTAAACAGAATTTTTAAAAGATACTGTGTGCTACAATATTTAGAAAAGAAGTCTGCACTGGAAACATAGCTTCACTGACATGCTGTGTCCATTATTTTGCATAAATTTATTGAAATCCCCTAGTTTCAAAAGTTACTGAAACCCAAGAAAATGAAAACACTGAAAAATGTCTGTAAGAGTGAATGAAAATGGAAAAAAGTGTGATTGTATTGATTTTCATTCCGTTCAAGGGAAAGGATTGTATATTCCTTCATCTTGAGCTATATATATTATATATTTAATGATATATATATATATATATATATACATATTTCATGGTATATGTCATTATATTATGTATTATTTTATGTATTATATAATATACTAATATATAACACATATATGTATATTATATCTAATGATATATATGCACACACAGATGTATACATTTATTTAACAGCATACATAGGAACACCATTATACCCCAAACATAGCTATTGTTTTCTTCATGTGCATCCATACTCATATATGCAATTTTCTCACTCAACTCTAAGCACGGTCACCTTAAAGAGTTGTGATTCTTATTATAATGGTAGAGCTAAAAGAATGGAAAGTAATTTTAAAAATATGCCTTCTTGAGGCAGGAAGCTCAGGCAGTTTTTTTTTTCTTCATTCATTCTTTTAAAATTCCTGTTATAAAATGTAAGAGAAGTCACCCAAATCCCATTTTCATGAATAGTAAATAGGATGCAGCAAAAGATAGCGTAGCTTATTAAATTTGCAGTGTCTTTTATGAACCTATCTGTTCATTGTCTGTCTTAAAGAGCTTCGCATTTCCTGTAAAGGATGATAAATATAGCAATCGGTTCCTTTTAAATGTTTAAATTCCAGAGACCAATAAATAGCTTCTCTGTTTTCTACTGGAAATTACAAAAGTAATCATTGTGCAGATGTATAAATGTCTCCATTTATTTTCCTGGATGGGTGCTCCTAGATCAGCTACAGGAAATTTAAGAAATGACAATAAGCTGGTGATCAAATACTTTTTTCAGTCTGGATTCAGACACTATAAGAAATCTAAATTCAACCTCTTAGAAGGTTTAATACACATTACCAAGAACTCATATGTATTTTAGGAAGAAATGAAAGTTTTGATAAGTGTCAGGGAAAGCTCAACGAAGATTCTTTCAGAGGTGGGGAAAAAGGAATTTAAGAATTTTAGCAAGAGTTCAAAGCACTAACCATCATATACTACAGCTGAACTATAAATGAGATTTCAAAGCCCTGTTTCTTTAAGTAGGGATCCTCAATTGACTTATAAACCAAATGAACATGCATTTTACCTTAGCTGGCAAAAGGTGCAAAAGAATACCATGAAGGTTGCTATGAATTAGATCACCAAGTCTGGAACACTGGCAACACCAACATAAGCACATAACTTTGAAATTTTGTTTCTATCCTGTGGTTTCTTTTGTTGCACAGTTGAAAAATAAATAGCTCTCACTTCTGAGCTTTTATAAGGCTTAAATGAGGGAATAAATACATGCCATTTAAAGATGGGCATTGTGGCCTGAAATCCCAGTACTCTGGGGGCAGAGGAAAGAGGACCTCTATAATTTGAGGCCACCTTGCTCAAAATAGAGAGTGCCAGGTCAGTGAGAGATACACAGCAAGATTTTATCTCAAAGCAAGCAAACAGACAAACAAACAAAAAAACAAAAATAAACAAGCGAAAGTTAAAATTATTACAGTCATGATTCAGCGTCTCAAACATAATACTCTACAGATATGAATGGGAGAAATCCTGGCCATGTTGTCAGACATTGTGAGTATTATTATGTAATTCCCTATGGTACACATCCTCCTTTACAGTAATTATTAAAATATGTTGACCATTTCATTTAAAATATCATGTGCATTAACTAATGTCTTTTAATTTTTATGAAACTGTTCCTCTGCGTTCAAGTTGCTCAGCAACATTGCAGACTTACATTAACATTGTCAACTTTGTCAAATATTCCTAGACAGAAGTCTCTTTTAATTTCTTCCAATCTTCAAAAGTAATTTTCTTCAACACTAACTTCAACTTTGACCTCTAGATTATGCAGAATGAACTGCTATGTAGTTAAAGTTTCTTTTCCATTTCCTGTCTCTTCCCTTGCCACTCCAACTATCCATTTGCTAACCACTGGCTTTCCAAAAACCAAGCTTTCATATTTCAATCTTTAAATCAAAAAGCAAACCTTGATCATCACTACTATCTATAGTGATCCTGGCAAACACAGGTAGTTTATGTGGTCAGTGGTCAACAAATTTTGGTTAACTACGCTTGAGCCAAATGGTGTATTAAGTACAATCGACTATGAAAATTATGCAATAACTGTTAGAAAGTATTATTAAAATAAGTGAAGGATTCCTGTCATTCTTTTCTTTTTTTTATAAGTTTACAGTTCTATTCTTGGAGAGCAGGTGATATCTTTTAACACGAGGATTATATCTTGACAGTCACCTTTTTTTTTTAAATTTAATTTTTCTTTTTAGTTACATTTTCTTAACTCTGTGTCCCAGCTGTATCCCACACCCTCATTCCCTCTCCAACCCCACAATCCCTCCCTGGTCTCCTCCCTGCCCCTTTCCAAGTCCACTGATAGGGGAGGACCTCCTCCCCTTTCATTTGACCCTGTTTTATCAGGTATCTTCAGGGCTGGCTGCAAAGTCCTCCTCTGTGGCCTAACAGGCCTGCTCCTCCCCTGGGGGTGGGGGAGGTCAAAGAGCCTGCCCTTGAGATCCTGTTAGAAATAGTTCTTGTTCCCCTTACTTTGGAAAACTACTTGGTTACTGAGCTACCACGGGCCACATCTGAGCAGAAGTTCTAGGTTATATCCAAAGATGGTCCTTGGTTGAGTGTCAGTCTCAGAAAAGACCCTGTGCCTGGATATGTTTGGTCCTTGTAGAGCTCCTATCCTTTCCATATCATACTAACTTCCCTTCTTTCATATGATTCCCTGCACTCTGCCGAGGGTTTGGTTATGAGTCTTAGTGTCTGCTTTGAAACACTACTAGGTAGAGTCTTTCAGATGCCTTTTGTGGTAGACTCCTGTCATAAGTTCAATGCACATCCCATTTGTCTTTCTAAATGAGGATTGATCATCTTTGCCTGTGTCCACTTTCTTGATTATCTTCTTTAGGTGTGTAGATTTCATTATGTTTATCATATCTTGTAGGTCTATATAAGTGAGTATATACCAAGTTTGTCTTTCTCCTTCTGGGATACTTCACTCAGAATGATCTTTTCTAGATCCCACCA
>NW_026596101.1:9004337-9013846 GCF_907164565.1 Psammomys obesus
TTGAACTTATGACAGGAGTCTACCACAAAAGGCATCTGAAAGACTCTACCTAGCAGTGTTTCAAAGCAGACACTAAGACTCATAACCAAACCCTCGGCAGAGTGCAGGGAATCATATGAAAGAAGGGAAGTTAATATGATATGGAAAGGATAGGAGCTCTACAAGGACCAAATATATCCGGGCACAGGGTCTTTTCTGAGACTGACACTCAACCAAGGACCATCTATGGATATAACCTAGAACTTCTGCTCGGATGTGGCCTGTGGTAGCTCAGTAACCAAGTAGTTTTCCAAAGTAAGGGGAACAAGGACTATTTCTATCAGGATCTCAAGGGCAGGCTGTTTGACTCCCCCCCACCAGGGGAGGAGCAGTCTGTTAGGCCACAGAGGAGGACTTTGCAGCCAGCCCTGAAGATACCTGATAAAACAGGGTCAAATGAAAGGGGAGGAGGTCCTCCCCTATCAGTGGACTTGGAAAGGGGCAGGGAGGAGACCAGGGAGGGAGTGTGGGGTTGGGGAGGGAATGAGGGAGTGGGATATAGCTGGGACACAGAGTTAACAAAAAGAAAATTAAAATTAAAAAAAAAATTGTTCAAATGAACAATTGTGATATTTAATTAAAAAGAAAAAACACATTTCCCAAGCCAATAAAATAATGTCCTTTATGTCAAAATGTGCCTCTTTGAACTAAATTTCAAAGTTCTGAATAATTAATTTACCATGAAGACTGTATAAACTACTAAACTTGATTTTGTTTATTATTCATTTAATGTTCTAATATTTATCCTATGTCACACTACATGGAGAAATCAAGATGATACTAATCTGAAATCTCATCTCTACTAGATAGCTTGCATACTGCTCAAAGGAGCAATTCATACCACCTGTGGGGGTTTGGAGGATCTAGGTAATAGTCTTACCTAGCTATGAACCCTGAAACTACATAACAAGGGGTCTGGCAAGAGAGTCCCACTGATGCGATAGTGTTTTGAATGTTATGGAAGTAACAAACCAGTTTTTGGTTAGATTTAAGACCAAGACATAAGGATGAACATAATGCTATCATTATTAATGATCACAGAAATAAACTGCCATAAATTCTTATATTTATACTCATATATCAGTCCATCTATCAACTCTCATCAAAGTTCTTTTTAAATAAAAAGCAATTAATACAGAGATCAACAACTGGTCATCTTGTAGAAAATTAAAGACTGTGGAGTGCTCAACTCTACATGAAATATCTACATTACAATCCTTCCTCCTAAAATTCATGAATAATTTCATTTAAAAAGCTCAGAAAGAGCAAGAGGTAGTAGACATCTGCAGCAAACCAGTTTTTGTTGAACACGAAAAAAAAACTGCATAAATAAACTCAAAGTGGCTATGACAATATGTATGAAATCTATGTAAGATCAAAAAAGAAAAAAAATATGCAGGCAAAAAAAAAGAGAGAAAGAAATTCATTAATCATTAGCTGTAGCTGAAAAACTATTGGCAAATAATGGCTGCTGCTGAAGGGAGAAAGAGTTACACATGATCCAGAGTGTTGGTCGTACACCTATGCCCAGACTAGTAGCACTCATTATAATCAGTGAATTTAAAAATAAACAAAATACATTCAGTTGTATGGGATATGGAGGAACTGGAGGGGAGGCTGGGATTGGATCTGATCAAAACATATTACATACACAGATGAGTTTCTCAAACACTAAAGAAAAAACTATCTGTACAAACATTTCACTAAGCAGTATATTCAATGCAATGAACCATCATTAACCATGCATGATTTCATATACATTTTTGCATTAACACGCCATCTGGCATATCCCGCTAGAAAAAATAATGGGAGTTAATAAACTTATCAAGTTACAAAATTTCTTCTTCCTAGACTTATCTTCTTTCCCCTCCTTTTCATACACCCCTCCCCTTTTCCTTTCATTTCTCCTTTCCCTCTTTTTCTTTCTTCCTCATTTCCTTTCTCTTTTCTTCCTTCTTTCTTTCTTTTTTTTTTTTTTTTACTTCCACATAAATTTTTGTTTACTAAGAATATTCAATATACTGGACATATAACTGATTTTTGTTGGTTTTAAGAATTGTAATCTTACTTTGCCTTTCTCGGATTTTCTCTTCACTAGAGTGAAATAAAGACTAAAGACAAAAGGAATATTTCAGAGGGACTACGACATTTTGCCTTCATGTCGGATTATGATGGTGCTGCTACATATGAACTTGTATCAGATTGAAATTGCTGTAAAATTCGTGATAAATCCTCAGTCCTTATCTGTTAGACCTAGGAGATGAACTGAACATTTTGATCCTTTCTTCACCTTCGTGGGCTTCTTGGTTACTTGCTCCTTTTTTGATTACCCCCTATGGATATGGCTGCTACTTGGTACTCTCATTCCCGTATCTATAGTAAAGACATCTGCTTAATCCCTTGCCAGTATATGCAAATGGCCACTAAACACTTCTATGTGTTTGTTTAATATGCACCCTCAGCAGAATCCTTTCCAAAATGAATACACATAAAGGCTATGAGGAAGATAAATGTCCATTACATTTGAGCAAAAATAAAAAGGCTAATTTTGTTAGAACAAAGTAAGCCCAGAGGGTGAAAATGCCCAAGTCTGGTAACTACAGATAGGTATACTCTCTACTTAATAACTCGATGGTGGAGTTGTCCCTTTGTTTCTGTGGGGCCAAGGGCTCAATCAATCATTGACTTAAAGTATTCAAAAAACAACTGTAGGTTCTAAATACATACACAACCATCTTTTCCTTGTGCTATTCCCCGGACAATTAGAATAACAACTATATGCTTAGCATTTACTCGTTATATTAGGTATTGCAAATACTCCAGAGGTGATTTAAAGCCTGTGGAAAATGTGTGTAGGATATAAGCTATTACGGTGATGTTTTATCCAAAGGACTTAAGCATATACAGATTTAGGATAAGCCAGAATTTTTATAAGCATCCTCCATGGATGCTAAAAAAACAAAAACAGAAATAGAAATGTGCATACTTCTATTTAAGTTTTAGAAACCACAGAGTCTTTGTTATGTACAATTACTCCATTTTCTTTATATTAACATTTTTTTCAAATATTATCAAATATCTACCCATCATTACAAAACAAAATAAGCAAGATTGCAAAAATATCATATTTCTCTTTCATATGGAATACACATGCAAGCATATATTCATGGTGAAAAAGAAGAGAAGTTGTTTTGTGAAGGAAGGGACTACTATGAGGAATTGGGAGACAAAGTAAGGAGAAGAGTTAAGGGGTTTAATTGAGCAAAGTACAGTGATATATATGTAGAGAAGCCACAACAAAACCTCTTTCTACACTAAATTAATTGTCAAAACATTTCAAAGATTATTAACTTGCTTAATGAATCTTACCTTATGGGTTGTGCACAGAGATTTAACATGAAAGTGCCTGGGACCGAGCAAAATTTAAAATGAGAATGAATGTGGTCTAGGCTGTTGACCGCTTAGGCTGGACACCAGGCTCCATGAAGTGCAGGCATCATGAAAATACTGGTATAGTAAGAGTACAAAGACAGGCAGCTGCAGATAAAAAAAGAGTTCAGAGGCAAGGGTTATATCCTCAACATGAGTTTTAGCTGTCCTTCTGGATAATTGTCATTTGTCCATGAGCACTTGAAAGGCAGGCACTGTCTATTTTTTTCCCTCAATTGCTATTCACCAGAACCAATTTCTGTTCTAGTAGAGAAAATGAAGACTAGAAATACTTCCTAAACATGATTTTCATCCAAAGGAACTTAACTAAAGATTTACAATTGGTTTGCAATAAAATTAACAGAGATTTATTGCAAAACCACTTATGGATTATGTGAGTCTGGTTATGATGGCTTCAAGGTCTTTGAGCAATTTACTCTAAGTAGCTCTTATTTTCTTATGGCTCATTTATTTCTACTATGTCTTGCTTATGTTAGGAATAATTTAGTTTTCTTCCTCAGCACCTGCTGCTCCATCCACAGTTACAGTGGCTTCTTTGTCACATCCTGCCTGATGTCCTTTCTCTTCAGGAGTTATAACGTTCTTCCAAAATGCCCAGAATAAAAATTACAATATTCTTCTACACAATGTGTTCATTAATGTTAGAGAATTTATACTGGTTTGATTTCCTACACTTCTTGATTGCTCTCATCAATTCTCATCTGTAAGAAGAGGACATCAGTAAGAAAAAGTGGAAGCAAAACCAAGAGGTTTATTTTCTTTTCCATCGCTTTAAATAATCTTTTGGTTAAGTTCCAGCTGTGAAAAAGCATTGTGCCTTGGCTGAATGACAAGCTATAGGATTGATTTCCCTGAAAACAAGCCACTTAGACCATGCTTTTCCTTTGAGATGTGAAAAGAGATATTAAGGCATAAAGCAAGTTGCTCAGGGCATTAGTAGCAGTTCTAGATGTAAAAGTAGCCACTCGAGCTGTACACCTGGGATGGAGAAATGACACCACTGTCAAAGACACTGGCTCCTCTTCCAGATAACCTTGGTTGGATTTCCTTCACCACCACCACCACCCAGTTAGCCACAATCTGCAATCCCTATCTCAGGGGCATCAGACACCCTCTTTTAGCCACTGCAGAAACTGCATGCTTGTGAAGAACAGATATATGCTTGGGCAACATTTTCATACTCACAAATAGTATGGAGAGAGAGAGAGAAATATTTTAAAGGATTTGAAAGAATACTCAGTGATGAAATGCCAAATAAATAAATAAATAAATAAATAATTTTTAAAAATCATTGTTGCACTTGCAGAGGACATGCGTTCACTGCCCAGCACCCTCGTGGTAGCTCTCAGCCATTCATAACTTTAGTTCCAGTGTGTCTAACCCTCTGTTCTCACGTCCATGTCCACAAGTCATACGTGTAGTGCACATACATACATGTAGGTAAACTCTCCTACACAGAAAACAAAAATAAATAATTTTTGAAAGTTTCTGACTTTTTTAATAGTATAAAAATATCAAATAATAAACGTATACATTTATGGTATGTAGATCTTCCAAAACATTTGCAAAGATTTTGACATATTTTAAAATCCATTTTTAATTACCAGACATGAGGTCACCTTATTATTTGACAGAGAGTGAGTCACATTAAATATCCTGCATCAGTCAAGTAAAGGCACGCCAGAAAACTCATATAAAATACAATTGCTCCATTACCTGTCTATCTTTTAAAATTTGAAACACAAACATTTTAATCCATTTGCAAACAAAATTAAGAAATTTATTACTAAAAGGGAGTTAATCTTGCCAGGTTGCGGAGGAAGAAAATGCAGCCAGTCCTGATGAGACTTGATAGTCTGGGGTCAGATGAAGGGCTCCTTGTTTCTGAGGTCTAGGGGAGGGGGATGGGGGAATGGGATCAGATGAGGAAGGGAACTATGATCTGGATGTAAAGTGAATAAATTTAAATTAAACAACAAAAATAGCAGGAAAGGATTGAAAGAAAAGAAACAGATTTAAGTTGAGCAAGTACAACAATGAAAATGAAACAAAACACTGTAAAATTCTGGCATGAGGAAAAGGGCATTGAGTTTATGGTGTTTATGAAGGTTAGATAAATGAAGTAGCGAAAGTGTAAATATTGGACGATGTGACTGGCAGTAGTTACAACAATGACAACTACAATGAAGGAAGGACTGATAGGTGCTTGATGGAATGCCAGCCGCAGACTGCGCAGGTACTTGTTCATTTCTATAAAGCTCAAAACAGTTCATTAAAGAAAAAGCGGGGCAGTAAATTAATGAGAAGCCATCTTACATTGATTAGAAAGCCTATCAAAAGAGAACAGGAAAGGAAGCTAAGAGCAGGTATAATAGCCGATTTCAGAAATATACTGAAATATTTTCTACTTGCAGCCGAGTTCAGATTCATTTGAAAATTTTCAATGATACAAAGTGAGAGCTGAATATATGACACTTCTGATGCATGATACAAACACAGAAATGCTTTCTAGTTATCAGATAGTGTATAAATAAAATATGAATGAGTGATTGCTGAGTATTTATACACTCTATATGTGGCGAGAATAAAAGAAAAAAAAGAGAAACTCACTCAGCAGAACTCAGGAGCTCCATGGTTCTTGAGAATTTTATATTGAAGAAGCTGAGATATTCTAAATAGAAAAGCCTTTTCCATTCCAGTCCAAATTCCTCTTCTATTTTACCTCCATTTTCCAAAGCCTTTCAGAGTTTTATCCATGAGTCCCATGGCTGGTGTATCTAAATATATCACCTAAAAATAAAGCCATAGCAACAGTGTCACGGTATAATTTATTATACATTGAATGTTCCATGAGAGCCCATCTTGAACCAAGCGTTTTGAGCAGCTTTCCTTTAGTGCCCACAGCATTGTTAGTTGGTGCAGAGGATGGGCCTTGCAGATTTGACAGCACACAGTGAGACTAAGAATCAGAGCTGGAATTTCATTCCTGCTTCAGGAAAAGTTAATCATAACGCGTAACTTACACAAAATAGACTCTTTCTGTTCTTATTCTAGAGTTCCTCTAAAGAATACACGGCTTCAGGGAGCAGGGGAGCTAATATTTGCACGTGAGAATTTTCTACACTACTCAGAAATCTCCAGGTATAAACCTACAATTCAGAAATGTTCAAAGGCTGCTCAATGCCTGAGTGAAGACTTGTTTTGGATGAGTTTCTCATAAAACCAAGAGGCATTTTGTAATATACAAACGATATGTTTTGAAGACGTATCCCAAGCTTAATGCTATCAGTGCTGAGATGTAAAATCAGGAATAATTTATCAGAATGGGCCAATGAGATGAACTATTCTATTATAATTTCTTAAATATAGACAGCTTTCTCCATCTAGACAAAGCTAGATGTTTCTCAGCACACAGGGGAGAAAGTATACATACCTGTAAGAGGAAAATAAGACAGTTGTAACTTCATGTTTCATAGCCTCTCTCCAGCCTGGAAGTTTCTGTTCAACTTTTATTAACACAAAAGAAACGGTGATTGTAATAGCTTTTCTCCAGTCAAATTATAACTAAAATAAAATAGAAATGATGTCATGTAAACCAATCTCACCAAAAGCCACCGAGCAATGCTTCCATTACAGTCTTCCTCACTCTATCAGGAATATAATCAGTGATCTCAAATATTCCTCTGTACAATGAGGATTTAGCTGCAAACATAAAAAAAAAAGTTAAGAATATGAATTCAAAGCCATTGTGATGGTTTAGTGGGTAATGGCTCCAGCCTGGCAACGTGAGTTTGAGCTGGTTCCTTGGGTTGCACATGGTGGATAAAGGGCGCAAATCTGACGCCTGCTCCCTGACCATCACATGCAGGCAACAGCACAGGCACACCCTCCCCACATAATAAAAACAACCAAGAAAATTAAATCCAGATTATAGAAAATGTGAATTCGAAATCCACATACACAAGGCTAATCACTGCTTAGACAACACCCACCATGCTCTGGAATCTTCTTTAAAAAACTGTGTATATTTTTTTGTAGTTATTCTTATCAACTTGCAAATCAAAAGATGGTGGTTATGTACAGGTAAACACTACTTTAAAATAAAGAAGGGAAAGCATCGCTCAACTGGCCAAAACTACTTAAAACCTAAATCTGAGTGCTTGCTTCAGCAGCACATATACTAAAATTGGAATGATACAGTGAAGATTAGCATGGCCCCTGTGGGGGAGACATACATCTGAAATAAGCATTCACACATTTCACGGTTGTGTGGTTTTGGTGTGCTGACATGCAATAGCAAAGAAAAGCAAATAGAACACTCAAAACACATGCATTGCAAAATTAAGCTGTCGGGAAGCAACACATGACAATTTGTGGAACAAACTAAGGAGAAGCCAGTAGATGGTGTCTCGGTATGGCATGAAGAAACATCTTGATATTATGAGGAATGAATTTGGCAACAACACTTGGTTGGTGAACAAGAAAATAACAAGTAATGAGAGTAGTGAAAGGAGCCAAAATAATCCCAGAGATAATTTTCAAAGACTAAAAAACAATTTTCTGTATAGAGATGGACACATAATGCTCAAATAAGGTGATATTAAAATGACTACACTGCAAAGGCTGTATGGAGAAGTTCCTTGGCTTCATTTACTCATCTGAAAACAGGGATAGAAGCTAGTAAGTCTGCATCAAAAGGCAGAGAATTTCAGGGTCATATGGAGATTTTTAGAGTGCTCTGAAAATTATAAACTTAGAAGTATTGTTACTATTATCATGTAATTATGTGACATATGGATAGATATTATTCACTATAGAATAAAATACTTTGATTTGTTGATGTAGAATGGGAGTAAGATAAGCATAAAACAAAATCAGCAGTTTTCTATGTTTAAAAAGAAACATAAAAGCCAAACATATTTTTATCCTAAATCAAGTCAAGCCCAGAGAGGTGCTGCAGTGGGGGAAACTTAGCATTTATTGTTCCTAGGTTGAATTGTGAGGTTGGTCTAACAGGATCCAGATATACAAAAAGATTGCTGTTAACCTCTTTCTCTTTGTAATTCAACCTGAGATTTTTTTTTCTCCCTGCCAGTAAATAGAGGCTAAAGATAAATTTTTCTTAGAAGTATGTGCTAAAACTTGATCACAGCTTTTATGTTATGTTTTGTTTTGTTTTCCTTTCTTTCTTTTTAAGGATGTGTTCCTTGTCTAAGACCAGCCCTGTAGGACAGAAACGATTAACTGTGAACTTTCCTTGGTGCAGATTCTGTTTTGAGTTACAGCAAACAGAAAAGACAGGGTGATCACGCTCAGCTCCTCCTCCCTGGACAGCAATTGAATTTCATTGCTGACTGCAGAGCATCAGAAACTTCCTGTCCCTGTTAATGAGCTGAGCCGTGCAGGTGCATATGTTCATAAAAATGAAAGCTCTATCGGGCACAAACTGCCCCCCAATTTTCTCTAATATTTTCGGTTTCTTATCGTTATGACTAAATAACGACGGTAAAACTAATGATGCCATTACCCTGTAATTGGGAACTGAGGCTGTTTAGCAGTGACGGAGCATATGCTGAGCAGAGTTAATGGGGCAGCAAGGAAGCCCCACTGGGGAGTTTGCCCACAGAGCAGGAAGACTGAACACTCTGAAGGTAGGACAATGTTCACAAAATGTAGTGTCAGAGATAATCCTTTTACAAACCTTTGTCTACTGCTGCCTCCTGCTAGGGAATGTATAGAGAGCACAAAAGTTCTATTAGTCTTTTGGGCTGGTAGCAGGTCTCAGAGGGTGAGCGTTTGTCACTGAACCGGAGGACTTGAATCTGATCAATGGGTTCCCTGGGATGGGGTGAGGAGAGGAACTAACTCCTGAAATCTGATCTCTGACCTCCACACACATGCACAAGCACCTGCCATCCACCCACACAGACACACACATACACACACACATATACAGCATAGATTATGATGATGTAGATAGATAGATAGATAGATAGATAGATAGATAGATAGATAGATAG
>NW_026596101.1:9013856-9141672 GCF_907164565.1 Psammomys obesus
TAGATAGATAGATAGATAGATAGATAGATAGATAGATAGATAGATAGATAGATAGATACACAGATCAATAGATGAACAGACAAACAGATAAATATGAAGGGACTGGAAAAATGGTCTAGTGGTTAAGAGTAGATTTTATTTTCTTTCACAAAGGACTCAAATTTCTTTCTCAGAGACCCACAACCACTTACTACGCTAGACACAGGGTACATAACACCCTCTTCTGGCTTCCTTTGGCACCAGACACAGTCATAGAACACTTATACACAAACAGGCAAAACATTACCAAAAATATTTTTAAAAAGTCTTTAAAAAATAAAAAAGAAGTAAAAGAAGAAGAGCTACTTTTGATTTTAGTGGGACTTGCAGCATGTGTTTTTGTTTATGGTGCATATTTTAATCCCCAGCATGGTTTAAGGACTGTTTTGTATAACTGAGTAAGAATTCGCTCAAATTAGTATTTTTGCATCATTTATGAAAGTAGAAACTAGCTAGGTACAGTAGATGACATCTGTATTCTCAAGGAATTTGAAGTAGAAGAATGAAAAATTTCAGACCATTTTGGGCTAAAATAAATGAGTTGCAAATCATTGTGGGTACAGTGTTAGATTCTGCTTTACAGAATTATTAAAATTTAACAATAATATTATCACCCAAGAACATACTTCAGCTTAGGTTAGTAAGAGAAAACTGAAATTTTTTTATGTTTATTTTTATCATTAAAACATATCTTCTCCCTAGATGAGTCTCTTCTCTCTTCTTCTCCTTTCTCTCTTCCTTTTCTTCCTGTCTTCCTTCCTGTCCTGGTTAGTTTCTTGTCAATTTAACACAAGCTAGAAAAAGGGAGCCTTAATTAAGGAAGAATCTCCACCAGAATTTCTGTAATGTAAATCTGTGGAGGAATTTTATTGACTGATGAGGGAGATCCTAGCCTGAAAAATTCCTATGACTTCCCTCAATGATCAAATGTGTTCAGGATTTTTAAGCCAATAACCTCTTCCCCCACCAGAAATTTTTTTTTTTTTTTTTTGGTCAGGGCAACAGAAATAAAAATAGAATATTCCCTCACTCTCTTTTAAATAACCTATATTTTTTCTCCAGATGAGAAGTGAGTTGACTCTACCATTGATAAAACAATACATTCTACTAAATCATAGCAGAAGCAGTGTTTAATTATTGGGTGTTTCCTTTCAGCATTCTGTTAAACACTTTACATGGTTACTACATTCTATTTTCTCTCCACTATAATCCCATGAACTCTATAGAATGGGCTTCCCATTTATTTTGGTTTGGGAGAATGGGTCCTAGAGATTTTGAGTAGTGTGCCCAGGGCTATACTGTCAGTAGATGATAAGGCAGAGATTTAAAAGGCTAGTTCAATTCCATGGTCTTAACCCCTGGACCACAGGGCAGCACATCATAAAAGGGCTTTCCCTGAATCTCTTCAGTTGAGCCTCCCAAAAGCCCTTTAAGTTAGACATAGCTTGTGCTTTGAGCTCCACTTTACAGATGAAGGTTTAGTGATGTAAATAACTGGCTTACGACTTATACTGACATTAAAGGAAAAAGCCTAAGTCTTGATCTGCTTTTTCCTCCTGGAGCTCAATGCCCTTGGGTGTGTGGTATATTGCATAGCTCCTGAAAATCCTCAGCCCAAACCCTCCAGAAAACTCTGATTATTGTTTTCAGAGCTAAAAATAGAAACTTCTCCACTGTACTTCAGAGTTTCCTTCTAGCAAGAGAGGACAAGGCATCCTGGGTCCAAGATTACCTCCCCCATGTCTTTGCATTTCTTCAAACATACTGTTTTCCTACTTTCCAGACTCTTGTTTCTTAATCTATTTAATTATCCATGATATTGTAATGTGGATATGTTATCAGGTTTTTTTTTATTTATCATAATGCAAAACATTATAGTGTTGATTAGATTTATGGTCTAAGATACTATGGTCTCATCAAAATGTATGCTTCTCATCCTGTAATTCAAGATATAAGAATAAGGACCTGTGAGTACAGTAATATCCACCCATCTGCTGCTGTCACTATAAGAACCACACACCAGAGCTATGCCATATGCCAGGAGGAGTGCATACTCTGAGCATAGATCCTCAAGATCGCTGGGTCACATTAGGCAGAGACATAGAACTTAGAGGCATAGTTCTTAAACCTACTTAAGGTACCTGAGGTTTTTGTCAGGTTCAGTCAGTTACCTAGTCAGTTAATGCTGACACAGTTACTGTGTCATATACTTTTCTGAAAAACACTTGTAATATGTCAAGCAATGTGGACCAAAAATATTTCTGGATGAACATCCATTTATAAAATTAAAATACTTATAAATTAAAATACTTCTTCCACTTGAGACATTTTAAATATAATAGCCTCAGTTATCCTTTCATAGTTTCATATATGCACACAACATATTTCCATTCTATTCTTGGATTTGGACAGGAATTAAAATTTTATGCTCAATTTTATAGCTGTTTTGACACATTCTGAGAACATGAGTGAAAATGGGCATAATATGTTCAAAGACTTTCACAGAGCAAAGCTGGGTACATACAAATCATGTATGGTAATTGAAGATATGAAGCTGTCTTTAAATTTTTTAAATGTTTTTATTTATTAAAATTTATTTACTGTGTATTACAGCTGTAGCCCCCTTCCTCATTCCCTCTCAATCCTTCCCTCCCTCCCTCTTCTCTTCCCATGCCCCTCCCTCAGTCCACTGATAGAGGAGGTCCTCCTCCCCTTCCATCTGACCCTAGCCTATCAGGTCTCAACAGGACTGGCTGCATTGTCTTCCTCTGTGGCCTGGTAAGGCTACTCCTGCCTCAGGGGTAGATGATCAAAGAGCCAGCCACTGAGTTCATGTCAGAGTCAGTCCCTGTTCCCATTACTAGGGTACCCACTTGTATACTGAGCTGCCATGGGCTACATCTGTGCAGGGGTTTTAGGTTATATCCACTAATGGTCCTTGTTTGGAGTATCAGTCTCAAAAAAGACCCCTGTGCCCAGATTTTTTGGTTCTGTTGCTCTCCTATTGGAGCTCTAGTTCCCTCCAGGTCTTTGTGTCTCCCCCTTCTTTTCATATGATTCCCTATGAATCTCTTAATATACACGTTTTTTTGTTTGTTTGTTTGTTTGTTTTTGTTTTTTTGTTTTTTTTTTTAGTAAGAAACCTGGCTGAGATTCCCAGGAATTATCAAACTGATGCAGTGGTAAATCCCTTTCCTCACTTGATGGTAATGAATATAATTCAAGATAAAGGCAAAGAGATAGCTGGAAAATGATGAAACAAAGGAACTGACAGGTTTCCTTACTGTCCCACGCTACCCGCCTCTTCCTTTTTTTTGTTTGTTTTTGTTTTTATTTTCTCTCTCTCCTTAATAAAAAATAAAACTCTATTACTTCTCTGGGTTTGGTAGAAAATATTTCTCCTGTAAGTACTTCTACAATATTTTTCATGCAAATGATATTTTCAGTTAACTACACCAGAGAAAGTTGATCATGGATTGCTGTTTAATATATCATAGAAACTTACTTACATCTGTTCATGTATCCATCAAACTCTTTATTGATTGCTTACTCTGTGCTGGGAGATTGTTAGGAACCAAGTACTGATCTATAAATCTATAAACACACGTCATAACAATCAATAATATTCAGACTAACAACTTGCATCACGGTGACTGTTTTTACTCATATGTTCTTGCAGAAAATCAGCGGTCACTTTTCTGTCACCCACTCGACGGCACTGTTTTGCTGAAAGGAAAAGGAACTCCTAATTTAATGTAACATTTCCTTAGGGCAGTGTGACATGTGTGACATGTTAGGCATGTTACTGTCTGTGTCCTCGTGATCTTTAGTCATTGTCTGCCTCTGTCAAAAGTGGGGCGTGCTGTGAACTTGAGTAATTATTTAATTTGGTAATTTACCATTATGATCCTGTTTGAACACCGACACAGTTTTGCACACCAGGGAGAGAAAATTCCCACTATGGGTAGTACTGTGACAATAGTACCAGAAAATACAACCTTTCGAAGAGAATGGCAGCAAATCTCACCATCATGTCTCCCTCCCTGTAATGCTTAACCCCTGACCTGCTTCTTCTTGATGGTCAGGGCACTGTTAAGCACATACCCGTTGACCAATCTTCTATTTTAGCATAAGATACTAATCTTTTGTATACTCATAACTTTCATTCATCCATTTTCCTCTCTCTACTCTAGCATGCTCCTCTCTACGTTAGCATGCTAGTTGGTATATTGATAGCTTGTTATTACTCTAACAAGCCACTCTCTTCTACTTTGAATCTAGTCATTACTGTCTCATTTGCTTCTATGTGCAATGGAACTTCATGCAATGTCTTATAGTCTTTTTTTTGGGGGGGAGGGAGTTTACAAACATAACACCTCTACCTTCACTCACACCTGTGCTAGTAACTGAAGCTGCACATTTCACATTAGCACAACAACCCCACAGTCAACCTCAGTCCTCAAGCTGATCTAAAAGCCTCTAGTACAGCAGACACATCACTTCTTGTCATTTCTTTCTCTTCTTGGTGTAGTGGGTACATTCATCCAACTCCATTTCATTCTCTTCTTTGCCAATTTAGTATCTTTTTCAACATGTCTATACTTTTTAATGACAAAGCGTTCCAAATCATTTTCAATATTTTTCTATTTTCTGTACAATAGGATAATTCTTAAAGAATTAAACCTTACATAAAATGTTAACTACGCCAAATTTTAGCCTTATAATTTGGTCTTGCAGCTAAGTTAAAAATTTCTCTGTACTTCTGCCTGTTTGATAAGTCCTAGGTAGATTTGAATATACACCTTAAGCCAATGATACTCAAATATGAGCCTCCAATCTTTATCTATAAGTAATTAAAGCTAACTCAGTCTTTGAAGGAACTACCAATCTTTAGTCATTGTTTTTAATTTCTCATAGACAATAACCATTCTAAATTCTCAGCTTGTTCTTGCTTCAGTCAAATATTTTATCTCTGTTGCTAATCTAATGAATGTTCTTCAAACTATGGTAAAAATGTCCAATAACATCTCGGCTTGCAGTCTTGTTTCCTTTCAATCTCTGCAGTTAATTCTAAACACAGCAGCTTGGTCACTTCTTCAAAAGCTATCAATTATTTGCTTCATAGTCTGTGTAAAACCTAAATTTTCAAACTGGCCTCTGTGTCATAGAAAAGACTGTTATTCTTCTATCCCCTGTGACCTTTCTTGCCCATCAACACTACATCCTTCCATGTTCATTCCACTCTTTTCTTACCAATCTCATCACCCTGCACCCAGGCACCCATAATACAACTGCAACTTTTCATTGGCCAATCTATCACCTGGAACACCGTGCTCACAGAAACATACAGAATGTCATATCCTTAAGCATAGTTTATATTTAAACGTAGTTGAAGACTGAGAAACAACTGTGAAAATAATGCCGTGTCCCATATAGAACATGATTTTTTAAAATCTAACACTAGTATTATGATATTTGTGTAATTAGGTAACCAGTTATGATGCTGTGTATAATTCTCTGTGTATATGATGTATACACAGTTCTCTACAAGACCGTTAACTATAATGGCAGAAATGTCTTTCTCTATCAGACATTCAAATGGTGGCTGATGTATGATAAGAAACCACCATTATTAAGTCAAGGCATTAAAAAGTGCCATAGGGTGTTAGTGAAATAAACAGAAACATGGAGAACTGGGCAAATCTCTATAACCCAATTCCTTGGTTGACTATTATATGACCTTTCTTTTCTACAGGTGCCAGTAGTGGTAGCTTCACACTTACTACTCCGTCTATGGAAATATTTTAAATATTAAGCCAGAAACAAACATTGGCAGAAGCATGAAATAGTGTCACATGAGCAGCATTTCTCTACGGCAGCAATGTGATAGCAACCTCTCCCTGAAGCCAGAAAACCTTCCCTACTGTGAATTGATTAGTTTAACATTCTTGCAAGTCAAAGAATATAACTGGAAAAAAAACCCAAAACAAAAATTGAGGTGCTATTTTATGTATGTATGTATGTATGTATGTATGTATGTATGTATGTATGTATGCATGCATTTATTTACTTACTTACTTACTTACTACAATTTATTCACTGTTTATCCAGGCTGTAGTTCCCTCCATTTCCTTCCAGTCCCACCTACTTTCTTTCTTCCCTCCCTATGCCCCTTCCCTAGTCCACTGATAAGGGAGGACCTCCTCCTCTTCTATCTGATCCTTGCCTATTTTGCATAAACAATTACTTGGTTTCAGTAAATTTTAGTATAATGCCGAACTCGCTTATCCTTTTATTTTCAGTATGAAGAAGACTCTCTGTACGAGGATTCATCAAGAAAGATTTTTAAAAATCTGTTGAAAATACAAAAGAAAGTGCATTTCATTCAATCTACTGAAGAACTTTAGTATCCCAAAAAAAAAAAAAAAAAAGGCAAATGTGAAAGAGAAATGCAATTACAAGTACGAACTACAAAAGCTATAACTAAGGGTTGCACTCCATTTCCAAGGTGACAGCTCCTCATCTGTTCTCAAAGAACAGCCACCACCTGGGAAAAGCAGGGAAGAACTCTCCTCCAACTTCTGGCCTGCGAGAGTCCAGCCCAAGAGGTTCTGTCTTCCCTGAGCCATCAGTGCCCATCTCCCCAATCCCCAGGTGCTCCAAGGTCCTTCCTCAGGGTGATCTCCATTACTGGGGCCACATTTCTACCTGTATTCTTGAAGACCAGCAACCATCAGTGAACAGCAGCCATCGGGGATCAGCAGAAAATGGCACCCATCAAGGATGAAGAGAATCTGGTATGTCCCATTTTCTGGTCCCCTTCTCTACCTATAATCCTAGATACCAGCAGCCTTTAGAGACTACCAGTTCTCTCTATATCCCTGGAGGCCTGCTACTACCCAGGAAATCCAGAGAACTGCTACCATCCAGGACCACCAGCTATACCTACTAGCTGGTCCTAGAGGCCAGCCACCATCAGGCACCACTAAGTTTGCTAACACTAGGGATAGCTAAACACAGGGATAGCTAAATGGCTAGGGGGGAAAAAAAAGCAACAAAGCACAAGGCCATATAGCACCACCAGAAACCAGCTATCCTATCTCAACAAGCTCCAGATATCCTAATACACCTGAAAGACAAGAAAATGATCTTAAACCTGGCGCTATGAAAATAAAAGGAACATAAATCTCTCAAAGAAAGAAAGAAAATCCATTCAAACAGGTAACATCTGGAATGGATCCCTTAAAGTGATACAAGAAAACAGAGTCAAACAGGAGACGTGAATGAATAAACCTTTTCAAAGTCTAAAAATGAAAATAGAAGCAATAGAGAAAATACCATCTGAGGCAGTCCTGGAGATAAAAAAAACCTAGGGACGAGAACAGAAACTACAGACACAACTACCACCATCAAAAGACAAGAGATGGAAGAGAAACTCTCTGGTGCAGAAGACACGACTGAAGAAATTGACTCATCAGTGAAAGAAAATGTTAAATCTAAAAATCTCCTGACATTAAAAAGTCCAAGAAATCTGGGACAGTATAAAAAGACAAAAACTTAGAATATTAGGAATAGAAGACTCACAGCTCTAAGGCTCAGAAAATATTTTCAAGAAAGAGAAGAAAATTCCAACAACCTAAAGAAACTGAGGTCTATAAATATAAATGAAGCTTACAGAATACCAAATAGATTGGATCAGAAAAGAAAATACTCCAACCACATAATAATTAAAACACTAAATATACAGAACAAAGAAAGAATATTAAAAGCTGCAACAGAAAATGGACAAGTCACATATAAAGGCAGACTTATCACTCCACAGACTCTAAAAGCAAGAAAGGCCTGGGCAGATATCTTACAGACACTAAAGGGTCAGAGATGTCAACCCTGACAACTATACTCAGGTAAACTTTTAATTACCATAGACGGACAACACAATATATTGCATGACAAAACCAAATTTAAATTAATTTAAACTACACTCTCCACAAATGAGTCCTATGGAAGATACTGAAAGAAATCTCTAACCTAAGGAGGCTAAAAACATCCAGGAATACATGCAAAGTAAATAATCCCACATCAGCAAAACCAAAAGAAGGGAAGAACACACCCACCACACCCATACACTCCACCACCAACATTAAAATAACAAGAATTAGCAATCATTGGTCATTAATATTATTAAATATCAATTTCTCAATAAAAAGACTCAAGCTTAAGAATGGATGCTAAAACAGGAACTATCAATCTGCTGCATACAAAAAACGCACCTCAGTAGTAAAGATAGACATGATTTCAAAGTAAACGGCTGGAAAAAAAAAGATTTTCCATTAAAAGGGACCCAAGAAGCAAGGTGGAACAGTCATTCTAGTCTAACAAAATAGACATTCAACCAAAATTAATAATGAAAAAAGATGGGGAAGGGCACATCATACTCATCAAAGGAATAATCCTCCAAGATGACATCTCAGTTCTGAATATATTTGCCTCAAATGCGAAGGCACCCAAATTCATAAAAGATACAATACTAAAACTTAAACTACATGTCAAACTTCACACAGTAATAGTAAGAGACTTCAATATCCCATTCTCAATAATGGACAGATCATGAAGACAGAAACCAGAGAAAAAATGAAACGAACATATGTCATGAACCAAATGGACCTAACAGATATCTACAGAACATTTCACTCAAACATAAAAAGATATACATTCTTCTCAGTAACAAATAGAACCTTCTCCAAAATTGACAATATAATTGGTCACAAAGCAAGCCTCAACAGATACAAGAAAATCAAAATAACCCCTTGTATTTTATCAGACCACAACAGATTAAAGCTAGATTTCACAACAACAGAAACAAGAGAAATCCTATAAACTCATGAAAACTGAACAACTTCTACTTAGCAAACACAGGGTCAGGGAAGAAATAATGAAAAAATTAAAGTATTTCTAGAAATTAATGAAAATTAAGGCAGAACATACCCAACCTTATGGGACACAATGGAAGCAGTGCTAAGGGAAAAGCTCCAAGCACTATGTGACTTTATAAAGAAATTGGAGAGCTCTCATACTAGTAACTTGAAAGCACAAATAAAAAGGCTAGAAGAAAAACAAGCAAATACCCAAGAGCAATAAATGGCAGGAAATAATCAAACTCAGGGCAGAAATCAATAACTTAGAAACAAAGAGAACGATATAAAGAATCAATGAAACCAGGGATGGTTCTTTGAGAAAATCAAGATAGACAAACCCCTAGCCAACTAAATACAAGACAGAGAGAAAGTGTTGAAATTAATAAAAATCAGAAATGAAAATGTGACATAACAACAGATACCAAGAAATCCATAGAATCATTAAATCTTAGTTCAAAAACCTGTGCTCCACAGAAATTCAAAAATCTAAACAAAGTAGATGATTTTCTTGATAGATACTTCTTATCCAACTTAACTCAAGATCAAGCAAACAATTTAAATAGACCTATAACCACTAAATAATAAAAGCCTTGATAGTAAAAAGCCAGATAGTATTAGCAGAGAATTATACTAGACATTCACAGGAGAGTTAAAACTGGTATTTCTCAAACTATTCCACAAAACCGAAACTGAAGGAACATTGCCAAATTCATTTTATGGGCCACAGGCACCTTGCTACCCAAACCACACAAAAACTCAGCAAAGAAAGAAAATTTCATACTAATTTCCCTCATGAATATTGATGCAAAAATTCTCAGCAAAATACTCCCAAACCAAATCTAAGAAAGCATCAAATACATTATCCAACATGGTCAAGTAGGCTTCATCCTAGAGATGGAGGGTTCAACGTATGAAAATCCATCAATGCATTTCACCATATAAACAAAATGAAAGAGAAAAAAAAACACATTATCATTTCACTAGATGCTGAAAAAGCCTTTGACAAAATCCAAAACCCTTTTATAATAAAAGTCTCAGAGCAATCAGGGAAACAATGCCCATAACTAAACATCATAAAAGCAACATAGAGCAACCCGATAGCCAATATCAAATAAAATGGAGAGAAATTCAAAGCAATTACAATAAAATCAGGGGCAAGACAAGGCTGCCCACTCTCTCCATATCTCTTCAATAAAGTACTTGGAGTTCTAGCTAGATCAATAAGACAACTAAAGGAGATCAACGGGATAAAATTGGAAAGGAAGAAGTCAAAGTATCCCTATTTTCAGATAATATAATTGTATACATAAGTGACCCCCAAAATTCTGCCAGAGAACTCCTACAGCTGATAAAAACGTCAGTGAAGTGTCTGGATATAAAATTCACTAAAAAAAAAAAAAAAAAAAAAGTAGCTCTCCTGTGTACAAACAACAAACATGATAAGATGGTAAGAAAGAAATTAGAGAAACAACACCTTTCACAATAGCCACAAATAATATTAAGTATATTAGTGTAACTCTAATCATGCAAGTGAAAGACCTGTATGAAGAAAACTTCAAGTCTCTAAAGAATGAAACAGAAGATATCAGAAACTGAAGATATCAGAAGGTGGAAAGATCTCCCATGCTCCTGGATCAAGAGAATTAACATAGTAAAAATGACCATCTTACCAAAAGTAATCTACAAATTCAGTGCAATTACCATCAAAACACCAACACAATTCTTTACAAACCCTGAAAGAAAAATTCTCAACTTCATCTGGAAAAAAAAAAATAGCTAAAACAACTATACAATGAAAGAACTTCTGGAGGTATCTCTATCCTTGACTTCAAGGTGTACCACAGAGCATTGGTAATAAAAACTGCATAATACAGGCATAGAAACAGACTGGTAGATCAATTGAATTGAATCAAATACCCAGATATAAACCTACTGACACTTGATTCTTGACAAAGAAGCCAAACCATATAATGGAAAAAAGACAGCATCTTCAACAAATGTTGCTGGTCTAACTGGATGTCTCCATGTAAAAAGATCCAAATAAATTCATATTTGTCACCCTGCACAAAACTTAAGTCTAAGTGAATGAAAGACCTCAACATAAAACCAGAAACAGTAAATCTCTTAGAAGAAAGTAGGGAAGAGCCTTGAACTCATTGGTACAAGAGACAGTTTCCTGAACAGAACACCAACAGCTCAGGCTCCATGATCAATAATTAATAAATGGGACATCATGAATCTATAAACAAACAAACAAACAATAAAGTAGTCGGTCGGAGCCAAGATGTCGGCGCCAGGAGAGCACTGTGTCTGAGAAGCTGGACAGCACTCTCCGTGCAGCGACCAGGAGACTGAACTCTGGGCCCTAAAACTACAGCGATCGTGTTTCCCAGGTGAGGGGAGGCTCCCACGGCGTGGGAATCGGTCAGGTCCACTCTCGGGCCGCACAGCCAGAACCCGGAAGAGAACCTTGCTAACACGGGCTTTGGGTCTCCGGGCTGGAGCCTCAAGCCTGCTTGTCCCGATCAGTTTCCCAGGCTGATCAGTGGGCACAAGGGAGCCAGAGACTAGGAGTCCCAGGCGAAAGAAAACCCGACGGGGAAGGAAAGTTGCGAGTCACTCAGTCTTTCTCTGGAAGGTCTCACAGACCGCGGGTACCCACCGCTATCACAACTGAGCTCCTGCCACACAGAGCAGCTGCGCGCCCAGCTCACCAGTACAGACTGGAGCTGCTCGCCCCAGTGCAACACAGACTGGGAATCCCTGTCCGGAGAGGGCCCCACAGGGAAGGAAGAAACCGTGCTGCTGGGGTCACCTAGGCTTTGCCTGGGGAAAGTCTAGCAGACCGCAGATCGCAAACAGGCAAGTATGCCCAGCCATTACAGATCCGAACCCAAGCAAGGAGCACAGAGTTATTGGGAACCCAGCTCCCGCAGACTAGCAGGCGGGCGCACGTTCCGCCAGCCCAGAGGCCTGCTTTGTACCAACTATTCCTTACAGACAGAACTGTGTGCCCCAAGACACCAGAGTCTTAGAGTCACTGTCTGGAAAAACCCTCACAAGGAACAAGGAACAAAGCAAAGGGGATGGACTTAGGCAACCCAGTATATCCCCAGAAAAGGTCCCACAGACTGACCAACCCAGGGAACTGCTGTGCCCCAGATAGCCTGCTGTTACCAGGAGAGCAGTATTCACCCGTCACAGATTACCTCTTGGGTTCTGGGGCACAGAGCCCCAACCTCAGACCTACAATAGACGGGAAACCCTCAGATCAACCCCCAGATACTGCTCCAAAGGGCAACCACTTATCCCTAACAAAACCGACCAAACCACGGGACACACAGGTTACAGCAGGTGATCACTAAATTTACAGCAAGAAACCCAGAAGGAAGGCAGCTGTCTCCAGGACTTCTCCCAGTGAGAGGAGAACCCTTTTGACTAATCAGGACCACAGTTACCACCCAGGTCTCTATGCCTGAGGTGAGCTGCAGCAACTCCAGAAAAACACTGGCCATCCAGTGACTATACCCAAAAAGCTGAGAAGGCTTCCTTCAGGAAAAACCATCTTCCTGCCAAAGGGATTCTCTCCACTACAAGAGTCCAGGAACAACCAGAAACTAACTTCAAATAACTAAGATAACCCAATGGGTAGAGGACAGCGTAAAAGTTTAACCAACAAAAGCCAGAGCAATATGGCATTTCCAGAACCCAGTTGTCCAGGGGCAAATAGCCCTAGACACCCCAGCATAATTGAAATTCAAGGAGATGACCTAATATCTATGCTCATGAAGAAGATAACAGAGGAAACAAATAAAATACGAAAAGAAATAGAGGAAGCTGCAGCCAAACAGTTTGTGGCCTTTAGAGAGGAAATGCTTAAATCACTGAATGAAATAAAAGAAACAGTGGATTGTTCAAACAAACAGCTGAAGGAATTGATGGAAAAACATGAAAATACAGTCAGACAGGTGAAGGAAACCAACAAAATAGCTCAAGACCTGACGATAGAATTGGAAAAATTAAAAAAAAAAATACACAAATGGAAGAAATTGTGGAGAGAAAGAACTTAGGGAAAAAAGCAGGAACTACAGAGGTTAGCATAACCAATAGGCTACAAGAAATGGAAGAAAGAATCTCAGGTGTGGAAGATACAATGGAAGAAATAGATGTATTCGTAAAAGAAAATGTTAACTCTAAAAAATTCCTGACACAGACCATCCAAGAAATTCAAGACAACATAAAAAGACAAAACCTAAGAATAATAGGAATAGAGGAAAAAGAAGATTCCCTGCACCAAGGCCCAGAAAATATTTTCAACAAAATCATTGTAGAAAATTTCCCCAACTTAAAGGAGAGGCCAATAAGAATACAAGAGGCCTATAGGACACCCAATAAATTAGACCAGAAAAGAAAATCCTCCCGCCACATAATAATCAAAACCGTAAGTATACAGAACAAAGAAAAAATACTAAAATCTGCAAGAGAAAAAGGCCAAGTAACATATAATGGCAAACCCATTAGAATCACACCTGACTTTTCAACAGAGACTATGAAAGCCAGAAGGGCCTGGACCGATATCATGCAGACCCTAAGAGAACACAGATGTCAGCCCAGGCTACTATACCCAGCAAAACCTAAGTCCTTATAGATGGAGAAAACAAGATATTCAATGACAAAAACAAATTTCAACAATACCTACACACAAATCCAGCATTACAGAAGACACTAGAAGGGAAAATACAACCCAAGAAAAACTAGCTACATTCAAGAAAACACAGGAAATAAATAACCCCACTACAGTAAAACAAAAAGCAACCAAGCACACAACCATATGACCACAGCCAACATCAAATTCAAAGGATCTAACAACCAGTGGTCATTAATCTCTCTCAGTATTAATGGACATAATTCTCCAATAAAAAGACACAGACTAACAGAATGGATGCGTAAACAAAACCCAGCAATCTGTTGTATACAAGAAACACACCTAAGTCACAAAGATAGACATTACCTGAGGGTAAAGGGATGGAAGACGGCTTTCCAAGCAAATGGATGCAAGAAGCAAGCATCAGTAGCCATTCTAATATCAGATAAAATAGACTTTCAACCAAAATTAATCAAAAGAGATGGGGAAGGACACTTCATACTCATCAAGGGAAAATTCCACCAAGAAGACATCACAATCCTGAACATCTATGCCCCAAATACAAGGGCACCCACATTTGTGAAAGAAACATTGATAAAACTTAAACAACACATAGATCCCCACACATTAATAGTGGGAGACTTTAACACCCCAGTCTCAACAAAGGAAAGGTCAACGAAACAGAAATTAAACAAAGAAACAATATCTCTAGCAGAGGTCATGAATCAAATGGACCTCACAGACATTTACAGAAACCTTACACCCAAACACACACACAAAAAATTACCTTCTTCTCAGCACCTCATGGAACCTTCTCCAAAAGAGACCACATAGTTGGTCACAAAGCAAGCCATAACAAATACAAGAAGATTGAAATAATCCCTTTTATCCTGTCTGATCACCATGCAATAAAGCTGGACCTCAATAACAACAGAAATAGCAAAAAGCCTACACATACATGGAAACTGAACAACTTGCTACTGAATGAGAGCTGGGTCAGGGAAGAAATAAAGAAAGAAATTAAAGGCTTCCTAGGACTCAATGAAAATGAAGACACAACATATCCAAATTTGTGGGACACAATGAAAGCAGTGCTAAGAGGAAAGTTCATAGCACTAAGTGCCTTCAAGAAGAAATTCGAGACAGCTCATTCAAGCAACTTAATGGCCCACTTAAAAACCCTAGAAAAAGAAGAAGCAGACACACCAAAAAGGAGTAGACGGCTGGAAATACTCATACTCAAGGCTGAAATGAATCAACTAGAAACAAATAAAACAATTCAAAGAATCAATGAAACCAAGAGCTGGTTCTTTGAGAAAATCAACAAGATCGACAAACCCTTAGCCAAGCTAACTAAAAGGCAGAGAGACACCACCCAAATCAACAAAATCAGAAATGAAAAGGGGGACATAACTACAGACACTGAGGAAATCCAAACAATCATTAGGACTTACTTCAAAAGTCTATACACAACAAAATTTGAAAATCTAAATGAAATGGACAATTTTCTTGATCGATTCCACTAACAAAGCTAAATCAGGACCAGGTAAATCAATTAAATAGTCCTCTATCCCCCAAGGAAATAGAAGCAGTCCTCGAAAGTCTCCCATCCAAAAAAGCCCAGGACCTGATGGTTTCAGTGCAGAATTCTACCAGACATTCAAAAAAGAGTTAACTCCAATTCTCTTCAAACTATCCCACAAAATAGAAACAGAAGGAACATTACCAAACTCATTCTATGAAGCCACAGTCACCTTGGTACCTAAACCTCACAAAGACCCAACCAAAAAAGAGAACTTCAGGCCAATCTCCCTTATGAACATTTATGCAAAAATACTCAACAAAATACTCGCAAACCGAATACAAGAACACATCAAAGATATCATTCACTATGACCAAGTAGGCTTCATCCCAGGTATGCAGGGGTGGTTCAATATATGGAAATCCATCAATGTGATCCACCATATTAACAAACTGAAAGAAAAAATAACACATGATAATCTCCCTAGATGCTGAAAAAGCATTTGACAAAATCCAACATCCATTCATGTTTAAAGTATTGGAGAGATCAGGGATACAAGGCACATATCTAAACATAGTAAAGGCGATATACAGTAAACCTATAGCCAACATCAAACTAAACAAAGAAAAACTTAAAGCAATCCCACTGAAATCAGGGACAAGACAAGGCTGCCCACACTCTCCATATCTCTTCAACATAGTTCTGGAAGTCCTTGCTAGAGCAATAAGACAGTTGAAGGAGATCAAGGGGATACAAATTAGAAAGGAAGAAGTCAAATTATCACTATTTGCAGATGATATGATAGTATACGTGAGTGACCCCAAAAACTCCACCAGAGAACTACTACAGCTGATAAACACCTTCAGCAAAGTGGCCAGATACAAGATTAACTCAAAAAAATCAGTAGCCCTCCTGTATACAAAAGACAAAAGGGCTGAGAAAGAAATTAGAGAAACAACACCCTTCACAATAGCCACAAATGACATAAGGTACCTCGGAGTAACCCTAATCAAGGAAGTCAAAGACTTGTATGAAAAAAATTTCAAGTCTCTGAAGAAAGATTTAGAAGAAGATATGAGAAGATGGAAAGATCTCCCATGCTCATGGCTTGGCAGGATTAACATAGTAAAAATGGCCATCTTACCAAAAGCAATCTACAGATTCAATACAATTCCCATCATATTACCCACACAATTCTTTACAGACCTGGAAAGAAAAATTCTCAACTTCGTATGGAATAACAAGAAACCGAGAATTGCTAAAACAATCCTCTACAATAAAAGATCTTCTGGAGGTATCTACATCCCTGATCTTAAGTTGTACTATAGAGGAACAGTTTTTAAAACTGCATGGTACTGGCATAGAAACAGAATGATGGATCAATGGAAGCAAACAGAGGACCCAGAAATAAACCCACACACTTATGGACACTTGATCTTTGACAAAGATGCCAAACCCATACAATGGAAAAAAGACAGCATCTTCAACAAATGGTGCTGGTCCAACTGGATGTCTACATGTAGAAAGATGAAAATAGATCCATACTTATCACCCTGTACAAAACTGAAGTCCAAGTGGATCAAAGACCTCAACATAAAACCAGACACATTAAATCGGCTAGAAAAAAAAGTGGGGAATACCCTACAACTCATTGGTACAGGAGAAAACTTCCTGAACAGAACACAAACAGCACAGGCTATAAGAGCAACAATCAATAAATGGGACCTCATGAAACTGAAAAGCTTCTGTAAACCAAAGGACACCGTCATCAAAACAAAGCAACTGCCTACAGATTGGGAAAGAATCTTCACCAACCCTTTATCTGACAGAGGACTCATATCCAGTATATATAAAGAACTAAACAAGCTGAAAAGCAGCAAACCAAGTAATCCACTTAAAAAATGGGGAACAGAGCTAAACAGAGAATTCTCAATAGAGCAATATCGAATGGCAGAGAAGCACTTAAATAAATGTTCAACCTCATTAGCCATTAGGGAAATGCAAATCAAAACAACCCTGAGATTTCACCTTACACCCATTAGAATGGCCAAGATGAAAAACTCAAGTGACAACACATGCTGGAGAGGTTGTGGAGAAAGGGGAACCCTTCTCCACTGCTGGTGGGAATGTAAACTTGTACAACCACTCTGGAAAGCAATCTGGCGCTTTCTCAGACAACTAGGAATAGCGCTTCCCCAAGATCCAACCATACCACTCCTAGGCATATATCCAAAAGAGGCTCAAGTACACAAAAAGGACATTTGCTCAACCATGTTTGTAGCAACTTTATTTGTAATAGCCAGAAGCTGGAAAAAGCCCAGGTGCCGCTTAACTGAAGAATGGATGCAGAAATTGTGGTACAACTATACAATGGAATATTACTCTGTAATGAAAAATAAGAAAATCATGGAATTTTCAGGTAAATGGTGGGACCTGGAAAGGATCATCCTGAGTAAGTTGTCCCAGAAGCAAAAAGACACACATGGTATATACTCACTCATATAGACATACAACATAGGAAAAACCCACTAAAATCTATGCATCTAAAGAAAGCAAGCAAAAGAGAGGACCCTAACTAAAATGTTCAATCCCCACCTGAAAGGCAGAGAGGATGGACATTAGAAGAAGAAAACAGGAAACAACCTAGAAACCTGCTACAGAGGGCCTCTGAAAGCCAGAAGAAGAAAATAGGAAACAAACTAGGAACCTACCACAGAGGGCCTCTGAAAGCCTCTGCCCTGCAGACTATCAAAGCAGATGCTGAGCCTGATGGCCAACTGATGGGCAGAGTGAATAGAATTTTATGTAAGAAGTGGGAAATAGTAAGAGCTGGAGAGGACAGGAACTCCACAAAGAGAGCAACAGAACAAGATAATTTGAACACAGGGAACTTCCCAGAGACTCATACTCCAACCAAGGACTATTCGTGGAGATGACCTGGAACCCCTTTACAGATGTAGCCCATGGCAGGTCAGTGTCCAAGTGGTTTACCTAGTAATGGGAAGAGGGACTGCCTCTGACATAATCTGATTGGCCTGCTCTTTGATCACCTCCCCCTGAGGGGGGAGCAGCCTTACCAGGCCACAGAAGAGGACAATGCAGCCACTTTTGACAAGAATTGATAGACTAAGATCAGAAAGGAGAGGAGGACCTCCCCTATTTGTGGACTTGGGGAGGGGCATGCATGCAGAAATGGGAGATAGGGTGGGATCGGAAGGGGAGGAGGGAGGGGCTTATGGGGGGATACAAAATGAATAACGTGTAATTAATAAAAAATAAAAAGTTAAAAAAAACTTAATTAAATAAACGTGAAAATTGCTTAACGAATTTTAAAAAATAATAGTAATAATAAAGTAGTCAAGCAAAGGACACTCTCAACAGAACAAAACGGCAGCCCACATATTGGGAATAGATCTTCACCAACCCTTCATCTGACAAAAGGCCTAATATATAAAATATATAAAGACATCAAGAAATTAAACTCTCACAAACCAAATTGCAAATTGGAGTACAGAGCTAAACAGTGAATTTTCAAAAGAGCAGTCTTGAGTGACTGAGAAGCACTTAAAGAAATGCTCAGTGTCCTTAGTCATCAGGGAAATGCAAATAAAAACAACTCTGAGATACCATTTTCCACCTGTCAGAATAGTTAAGATCTCAATATCAAGTGAGAACACATGCTGTTCGGATGCAGAGACAGGAGAACACTCCTCCATTGCTGGTGGGAGTGTAAAGTTGTTAAGCCACTTTGGAAATCAATCTGGTGGCTTCTCAGAAAATTGGCAATTGCCGTATCTGAGTCAAGACCCCTATTTACCACTCTTAGGCATATACCCAGGTGATGCCCTACCATACAACAAGGATATTTGCTCAGTTATGCTCATAGCAGCTCTTTTATAATAGACAGAATCTGGAAACAACCCAGATGCCCCTTGCCTGAAAAATGGATAAAGAAACTGTGGCACATTTACACAATGGAATACTACTCAGATATTAAAAACTAAGAAATCATGAAATTTGCGAGCAAATGGATGGAGCCAGAAAAGTTCATTCTGAGTGAGGTGACACAGACCCAGAAAGACAAACGTTCTATGTCCTCACTTATAAGTGGATTTGAGCCGTATAGTACAGGATAAGCAGAATAAAAGGCACAGATCCAAAGAAGAAAAGTAACATGAAGGATGGAAGGATCAGAAGGGGAGATAGAACAGTCAGAGGTAATGGCTGAAGAGAGGGGACAAGTTAGTAGAGGGGTTCAGAGAGATAAGAAGGTGGAGAACAGACCTGGGGGGAAGCAAGATGATAGGAGGCATGTAGAAAAAAGAGAAACTGAGGGAGGAGGTATCTCTGTGACCTAAGTCAGGGTCGACTGTTAGGAGGTTTTGTGGGAGGACTCTATCTGAAACCCCTGGTGGTGCAGGTCTTGGAGACTGGAGAGCCCACCCCCTAAAAAGACAGAACTACTGATGAAGAGAGGGGAATACTGTTAATATTTAGGCAGCCTGCTTCTGGTTTGCCTAGCAACCTATGATGTCATCATGTGTCACCTGCCAGGTCCCTGGCAGGTGTAGTTCAGTTGCTTCATAAAAGGATCAACTCTCCATTTTGTTGCTCTTTAGCCCTCTCACCCTCTTTCCCTCTTACTCTCTAGCTCTCCTGCTCTCATCTCTTTCTCTGTCTGGGTGCTCCCTCCCTTCCCCCATCATGTCTGGCTCTCTCCTTCTCTCTCTCTCTTCATCTCTCTCTCTCTTTCATGTAAAATCTGTTGTGTGCATCACCATTCCATTGGCCCTAACATTGGTGCACTGAGCTGGGAAGGGCTTTCCAGGTAACACCTGGTCGGGTCACACCAGGAACCCTTACTCCATGATACCTGCAACAGAGTTTTCTTCAGTTCTACCTCTCATTAACCACCACTCAGCCGTGTATCTCTAAAAACCTATACTTTCTCTCAATTTCCCTGCCTTTACCGCACACACCTGTCCCTCTGCTCACTGCTGCTCAGACTCAGTGTCCTGCCATGTGCTCCTGGGACATGGCGGACACTCACGCTGCCAAATCATTTTGAGGAAACTAAAATGCTCAAGCCAGATGCTGAAACTGCTGCTTCAGACACAGACACAGCCTGCTTCTAAACTATTGCTGTTAGGTAAGCAATTGCCGGGGACCCTGAGCATACACATATGACTTTAGATTGGGCAGCTGCCTCAGGCCCCATGGGAGAGGTTTAAATCTCCTACAGAATGCCTGTTGCAATAGGGTGGCTTGCAGAGGAGGGTTTTTAGTTGTGCAGACTTCTGATCAGCCACGCCACACACATGCAGAGAGTTTCCAACCTGGCGGGGACAGCCATCCCATCAGCAAGCACCTGGTCACATTGTGCCACCAAGGTTGCACTCCACACACGGAGAGCAGCCATGTTAGTTTTAAAATAGAGAAGCAGCGCCATGCACTCACCCCTCCCCCAGCCCAGGGTAACATTGCAGGCATGTTTTGGCCTCACATTGGGGTCCCAAGGACATATTGCCAACTTCTGTCTTGGGAGGCTTCAGATGCCTTCTCAGCCCTCTTCATATATAGAAGAGCAGGCCTTAAACCTTCTAGAGCTGTTACTATCAGGTCTGGGCACAATATGTTTTTATTAGCAGACACACAAAAAAGGCCTCAGATGTAACTTTCTATCATCCCTTTAGCTAAAGGACAATAAATGTTCATAACAGTCTCACCTATTGTCTCATGGTAAATAACTAGATAAAGAGACCTAAGAAAAATGTTTGAGGGTCTAAGAAAGTGTTTTAAGGTTGGTAAGTGCAAGTTATAAAGGTTGTAAGGTTTAAGGTATCCTAAATAGGTAAAAATGCTTAATGTTTCCTCCTGTTGCTATGCTGCTGTTACATTGACTGTCCAGAGCTTTGACCTTTATCAACAGAGCTCTCATTTATTAATCTAACGCTAATAGAAAAACATTCCACTATACAACCCACTATCATGGTTCCAAGCTCAAGATTTTAAATCTCCTTTAAATCTACATAATGTATAATCATACTAAAGTTTAAGACCAGGTAAGCTTTTGTCCCTTCTACTTCACGAAAAAGCTTCTGTCTTTTCAGAGCTCACCTTAAATAATGTTTATGCCATTAACACAAATGGGTATGTACTGCCTTTTCTACAATGTATATTTCAGTGAAGACTACAATTGTGATGCTAGCATGCATGTATAAAGTTTTATCCCCTTTGTAAAACTTAAAAGTAATTCTTGTAAGCTGCAGGAATCCACCTGAATCCACCTCTCAGGTCAATTGAGCTCCAGGTAAGTACTGCATCTATTGCCTATATCAGAGGGTGGGATTACTACCATTTCCCTGGTTTTGGAACTTTCTTTTCCTGGCCACTTGATTGCTACATTCCTACATACAATACCAGCTGAATCGTGAGTCTTCCCTTGTGGTTGGTATCAATTCCTGGATACCAACTGCTATATTCATATACCCAACACCAACCAACTGGTGAATCTTCACTTCTGGTTGGCCCAAATGCTTCCTTACCTCTCTTGTTAACCTACATCAAAACCCTTCATCTAAGACTTTATTCTCCCTTAGGTAAGATTTTCTCTCTACTGGCATGGTCTCTCTTCCTTTCCCCCTTGCTCGTCTATAAAAATCCTAGCGCTAGGTAAACTGTATCTGCTGTGGACAACTGTGCCCTTGGTCTCTAGCCATCGCTAATGAGCTCTTGGAGTGAATTGTACCATTACTACTCTACTGAGGCAAATGTTGCTCTTGGGATGCCTTGACAGGTCACTGACTCCTACTTGCCCAATGGAAATAGTCCATTCATCTGTTTCTCCAATTTCTCCTCTGGAATGTCTTCTGGAGAATTTCAGATTGCTACACCTAATGCCTGTTTTTAGTGCCTCTACTCTTACACAACTCTGTAACCAAACTTGGCTTCAATTTCTTTAGATGACAGATCCAAATCAAAGCCTTTTTAATTACTGCCAGTGATTGGGTAAATGGAGGTTCCCTCAGGAAAATGGAGGTTCCCATGTTCAAGTCTCTCTGATTCAAATCTTTCACCTCTGTTTGCTCTCCCAAAAGTTTTAAATGTATGCCTAAAGGAATTTCCTCCATAACCTACTTAAATATATATATATATATATATATATATATATATATATATATATATATATATATATATATACACACACACACACACACACACACATATATATATATATAGTCCAGTATCCTGGCAGACCTAGGTATTTCCTACATTCACAACAGCACCAAAGCAGCTATAAGTGTTCTAGTCTGACATCACAGACTTCCACCAAGCTGAACCTACATTTTCCCTCCCAGCTATGGATGTTCTCACAGACCCTGGACAACATCAAAACAGCCTGTTCTTCCTGGACTTGGCCAACATTTCAGCCTTTTGACCTCTCTAAAGAGCCCCCAGTGTCCTCAGGAAGTAGCCAGAAGAAAATCTACACCCATTCATTTATTGTTTAGAAAAGGCTGGAATGGTTTGCTTCAGACCCAGGACAAGTAGCTATAGGCTTTCCTCAGTCCCTATATGCTACCTTGCATAGCTGGCAATTCTCTGCTGGCAACCCTCTACCCTGAACATTCCAGGGCAGGGGCCTCCATATAATCTGGGCATTTTGTTGCTATAATTATTTTTCTCTCTCTCTTACCCCTTGCGTGACAACCAAGAGCTGCTTCTAAGGAACCTACATCTATATACTTTAACTTGCCTACATGAGAAGCCGCTCAAGCCCCCCATTTTTTTTTATAGAAAAAAGGAGGGTTGTTAGTATTTAGGCAGACTGCTTCTGGGTTGCCTAGCAACCTATGATGTCATCATGTATCACCCACCAGGTAGCCACACCTGGCAGGAGTGGTTCAGTTGCTCCATAAAAGGATTGATCAGCCACTTTGTAGTTCCCTTGCCCTCTTGCCCTCTTGCCCTCTTGCCCTCTTGCTCTCTTTCTCTCTTTCCTGCTCTCTTCCTTTTCTCTGTTGGGGCAACCCCTTTTTCTCCCTATCAAGCCTTGCTCTCCCCTTCTCTCTCTTTTCATCTCCATCAAATAAACCTTTTTCATATAAAATCTGTTGTGTGCATCATCATTTCATTGGTCCTAATGAAAACTACCTACAAAAACTTCCACCCAGAATTTACACTGTCTACAGGATATGTAGGGATTAAGATAGAGAAGAGATTGAGGAAATTTGCAACCAGTGAATGCCTGGCCCAACCTGAAACCAACTGCATGGGAGAAAGCTAACTCCTGAAACTAGATGACTCTCTTCTGTGTTTGTAGACAGGAGTCTACCAAAGCTGTCCTCTGATAAGATCCACACAGAAACAGATGAAAATAGAGACTGAAACTCACAGCCAAACATTGGGTGGAGCATAGGGAGCCTTGTAGCAGAGTGGAGAGAATAGAAGGGCCCAGAGGGGACAGGAATTACAAAAGAATACCAACAGTCCCAACTAACCTGGGCCTATAGAGGCTTTCAGAGACTGAAGTACCAATCAATGACCATGCATAGACTAAATCTAGACATATATACCCAATGGGCAACTTAGTTTCCATGTTGGTCCCCTGAAATGGGATCGGGGGCTGTCTCTGATATCGTCTCTGTTGCATGCTTTTTGAACACTTCATTCTGTCTTGCCAGGACACTGTGAATGAGGAAGTACACAGTCCTAATGAGCCTGGATGTGTTGTGGCACACTTGCAGAGGGAGGGGTTGTCCTTGCCTTTTCTGAGAGGCAGGGGATAGGATGATGAAGGATTGATCGAGGGAAGGGTCAGGTAGGAGAGGAAAGAGGGTGCTAGGATTGAGAATAACAAAGAATCACAGGTTAAGACCTAACATCTTTATAAAATAATTCTGTGATTTGTTTTTCACTCTTACATATAAAACACATACAGGTTACTCAAATGTTCTTAGGAAGTTTAAAATATGAAATTCTGACACATTAAACAAGTACGGAATTGCACTAGGAGCCCAACCCCACTGTGTACTAGATCTGACACTTCATGTATTTGGAAGTGAATTGAGACTCGGGCATAAAAGAAGCAAAAAACCCATCCATAAATTATCAATGAAAGCGGTAAAGCAAATGAATTCTTAGTCTTCAATTATTTTTAGATATGTCAATTCTATAGTCTCCTCTTGAACCCTAAAACAACACACAGGGGTCTTTCTAAATCCTACCTGAATCGAATCAGAAACAAAACAATCTAATCCAGAGCTACAAAAGGACAGAGAGATAATTTCCAGTTTTCTCATTTTCCAAGAAAAAAAAATTGCATATTTAAAAGAAGAATGATGGATAGAAAGAATACCAGCATACACCTCAATCCAGGTGTCTATATCCAATTTCAACTTTTATTACATGGACTCTAAGTTTTGGTTAATTTTATATATATATTGTATGGGTTTTTTTTTCATTTTCTTTTCTTTTCTTTTTCAAAACAGGTCAAAGTGTGCAAGTCCAAGCCATCATTGCCATAGTAAAAGCTAAAAACAAAGTTCGGTACATCAGTGACAGTAAATCATATCAGTATCTAAACTCCAGGCAGTAGAGTAGGAGATAAATCAACCACTTAGTAGATCTGAAAACTCGAGTGTTGTTAAAGGCCAAATAGAATTTCCTTTTTCTGTAGCTTTTAGCCAACACCAGAAAGAGCATAGCATTAAGTATGTAGTGTCATTTTATATTGTTATTTCTGCCTCCACTTTAGTGTCACTCTGTTACATATTTCTCCCAACACACTCCTATAAATATATTATCTTGTCAGCTGAAATTCACAAATTTTCACCCTCTTTTTAGCTTGTGGCACTGTGTGGTGCAACCCGTGTTGATAGGTGTATGGCTCCAATCTATATCAAGCCTCAGACACGAAAGCCTGACACTTTCTTACACATCGAAAGAAACACTGCATTCCTTCGATCTCTTCAGGGAATATGTTCGTCAAGTGTTATGATTTTTACATTTTGCTGTTTATAATATTAATAGCTATGCAATAAGACATGTACTATTGAACTGTCAGGAATGATTTGTTACCAGATGTTAGCCTAATTTGCCAGCTGTCAAATTTTAATAATTTGTGTTTGCATATAAAGTGACATTTAACTTTCATGGTAAATCAAGACATATAGCATAACTTACTTGAAATTATAGAAGCTGGTGGAATGCCTGTGTGTGGCTTGATGGTTTGAGCGACTTGAACTGAGCATGCAGTTTGCACATGGCATTTGGAATGAGGCGTATGTGACAGATTGGAGAGATTGGGTTTTATTTTATGTCTTTAAGTTGCTGCATTGTGAGCAGAGCTCTGCAACTTGCACTTCTTCAAAAATTTCCCTGTTGGATGGCAAGGTTGGAATTCACTTCTAAAGGTGTTTGAGTCTGCTAGGTATATGATGGTATGGACCTGTCATTCCAGAAACTGGAACTGGAGTCTGAGACAGGAGGATGGCCGTTTGAAGGACAGCTGACATAGCAAGCTTTAGACCCTGAAGGGAGAACAAAATCCTCACTTTTAAGACCACAACAGAACAAGGGCGAGGGAGGTAAGTCCATGTTTAAAGTGCCTGCCACACAAGCGTGGAGACCTGAGTTGAAAAGCTGAGTACTTACAATGCATCTAGCGCACCAGAACTCTGGCCGCAAAGTCAGCCAGATCGCTGAAGCACTCTCTCTAGCCAAAGCAGTTGAATTTAAGAGCTCCAGCACTGGCAAGAGGTCATGTCTCCAAAATGATGTTGAAAGTAATAAAGGAAGACACTTGTGGTCACTCAGTTAGCATCATTATGTGCAAAAATACAGACACACACATACAGAGAAACAGAGGTTGGGGTATGGGGGACAAATGTGAATATATAGTCTACCTTCAATCACAAATAAAACACCAACAGAAAATGGTTCATTTCCCTTTGTGTGTGTGTGTGTGTGTGTGTGTGTGTGTGTGTGTGAGAGAGAGAGAGAGAGAGAGAGAGAGAGAGAAATATTTCCTCACAATTTCACCTAACAATTCATCATGAAAAGCAGTGAGGGTAGGAATGCATAAAAGGGTAGGAACTCAGATAGGACAGGAAGCTGCAGGCAAGAGCTGACTTAGTCCGGTTGGAGGAGTACTGCTTACTGGCTTGATCCTCATAGCTTGCTCACCTGCTTTCTTATATAACCCAAAACCATCAGCCCAGGACTGGCACCACCCACAGTGGGTTGGACTGTCCCATATCAATCACTAATTAAGAAAATGCACTAGAGGCTTGCTTATAGCCTGTGTGTGTGTGTGAGAGAGAGAGAGAGAGAGAGAGAGAGCTTTTTTATAACAACAAAACATAACAAAATAAAACATAATAAGATGAAGCAAAAAACATCACATCGAATTTCGACAATATGGGAGGAGAGTCCCAAGAGTCTAAGAGCAGGCACAAGAATCAGAGACCCACTTGTATACATACTCAGAATTCCCATAAAAATTCTGAGCTGAAAGCTATAATATGTACACCGGGGACATGGTACAAACCTCTGCAGGCCCCGTGCTTCTCACTTCATTCTCTATGAGTTGGCGCTGCTCAATTGATTTCCAGAGACTTGTTCTCCTAGTTTCCTCCATGCCCTCTGGCTCTTATGCCCTTTCCACTTCCTCTTCCAAGAGGTTCCCTGAGGGGAGAGATTTGATGGAGACATCCCATTCAGAATTTTGTGTTCCAAGGTCTTTCGCTCTGCCTAATGTCTGGCTGTGCATCTCTGTACCTGCTTCCGTATGCTGCAGGAAGAAGCTTCTCTGAGGATGTTTGAACAAGACACTCACCTATGATTATAGCAGAATATCATCAGGAGTCAATATTTATACATTTTTATTTAATGAACAGTAGTATTTTGTTTCTGGACTATCTAGTGTCTAGTTCTTGGTCACCCAAAAGTGTCTGGTATGGGTTCCATCTAATAGTGGAGGCCTTAAATCATATCACACATTTGTTGGTTGCGCCCACAAGCTTTAGGTAGGAAGGTCAGTCTGTAGATCAAAGGGTCTATGGCTGAGTTTTTTGCATTTCTCTTTTAGAAGCCCGCAGAGTAACTACCAGAATCAGACACTAGAATGTAAGGGTGAAGGCTGCATTTCACCCTTAGGCAGTAACTGGACATCAACTAACCTGGACCTGTATGGGTTCACGGAATCTGAACCCCCAACCAAAGAACACAACGTGGGCTGCACCTAGTCCCCCTACTCATATGTAACAGATTCTCAGCTTAGTTCTCATGTAGGTTCCCGAACAACTGGTGCAGGGGCTGTAGCTGATTCTCGTGCCTGCCTTTGGGTTCTTTTTCCCTAACTGGGCTGCCCTGTCTAGTCTCTGTAGACGTGCCTAGTTCTACCTCAACTTGATGTGTCAAGGCAGCCTGATATCCATGGGAGGTGGAAGCTGGGGAGGTGAGGGGAGATGAAAGATGGAACTGGAAGGAGAGAAAGGAGGGGAAGCTGTGATTGAATGTAAAGTAAACAAATAAATTAATGAAAACTTTAAAACCCAAACTTGAACAAGATAAAACAAAACAAAAATACATGAGAAAATATTGAGACTTCTATTGCTTCTTAATGGGTTCCATTAATTTGTAACTTGCAAGGAATTTGTTCATTTCCCTTAGGTTATATAATTTATTATCCCTAATATCTTTTCTGTGCAATCTTTTCATTTCTGTAATTTTTACAGTCATACATCTGCTTTATTTAAGGACTGTCCATCTGAATTTTTCCTTTCTTGATTACTAAAGCCAACAAATTGCCTGGTGGATCATATCAATAAACTTGTGCTTTTCTTTAAACTAGTGCTCTTAAACTATATTTTATTTTATTCTACTGTGTATTTTTTCCTGCTGCTCGCTTCTAATTTATTTTGTATTTGGTTTTGCAGTTTAAGTTGGAAGATTAGGTTACCAATTTAATGTGCTCTTAAATTTTTATTGTATGTGTATGGGTGTTTGCCTGCTTTATGCCTGTGCACCACATGTATGTAGTTTCTGGATGGGCCAGAAAAGCAGATCAGATCTTGGAACTAGAATTAGCAGACATAAGAGATGCCATGTGTGCCCTGGGTACTTAGCCTGGATCCCCTGAGAGAGAAAGCTGCCTGTGCTCTTAAAATTTAAGCCACCTCTCCAGTCTAAGGTGCTTTAATTTAAAAATAAATAAGTAATCAAATACTGCAGATTTTATCTTAAAGGCTGTTCTCTGTAACCCATCGGTTTTGAGTGGGTTATTATTTTGATTTACCAAAAGTACTCTCTCTAGAATTTATCTGCAGGTCAGTATTTATTGAGGAATATAATTTATTGAATTTCCACACTCTTATGAGTCTCCTAAATTTTCTTTTGTACTGATTTTTTTTATTTTATCATACTGTATCTAGAGATCATTCTTCGCTTAGTCTGATGGTGGCACGAACTGATTAAGATTGTAATCTACCCGTATTTCACCTGCACTTGCGAAATACGTCCCTGTACTTGCTGCATGGAGTGCCCAACAGTTTGTCATTTAGTTCTGTTTGAGGCGAAGGAATTTGTGTCTGATGGCTCTATCCATTATTATAAGTGAAATATTGATACACAATATTGTAATGCTTTCTTCATTTCTGTCTGCCTTCATTTTATATATATTAGGAGGGTTGTTAATATATCTGTATATTTCTATACATAGTGCAATGATCATATAATCTATGTAATTTCCCCTGATGCTACCTCAGACACACCACAGTTATTCTGCATCATTTTAATTGTTATTCCTTCTTTAACACTCACTTCATCTCTTCAGATCCTCTTTCAGTTTCTTTGTCTCCTCAAGTCCTCCAGGGCCTCTGCTATGCCTATGCTTACTGAATTTTATCTTATATGCTTGTTGCTTTTTCTTTATTGTATATTTAATGTTGCAGTCATTAACCCAAAATCATTCTGTTGCATTACTCTACTGGATTCTTCTATCTCCTCCATGTCATTCGGAGTCTGGTGAGAAATTATTCTCAAATGTTTAGTTCCATGAGAGTATTTCAAATGGTAGATTAACAATATTTATAATCAGTTCACTTGGTTGCCTCCTCAGGGAAAGTTTTTCTTGATTGTTTTCTTCTGTAACAGCCAGAGTTTGTAGTTTCTTTGCATGATTCATAATTTTAAAAAGAAACCTAGACCATGTAAGTACTACAACATGAAAAATTTGGTAGTCATAATTTCTCCCTACATCAGGGCTTCTTGTTATCATTTGTATCCATTGTTTGAAGCTTAATTTTTCTGAATTAATTCTCAAAACTCTGTATTCCTTGTCACACATGCCTTTAAAGATACCCTGCTTAGATTAGTGCTCAGCTAGAACCTAGATTCCCTCATTTACAAGACTAGTATGTCCATTTAACAGGCTCCCAGAGCCCTTTCATATGGCTATGATTTGCCTTTAAGGATGAGAAAACCTGGTTTGTTTGTTTGTTTGTTTGTTTGTTTGTTTGTTTTTTACCACCACCCCCACACTCCACCTTTACAAGATCAATGTGCACCTTTTTGTGGTGGGGGCTTGCCTTACTAGACTACACAGGGGCTTGTCAGGCCAACTATGTCCCTAATTTATTTTGTCTTTGGGGTTTCTGATAAGCTTTTGGTTTGTGCCTATCTTTACAGTATTTCTAGACAGCTATAGTGCTTCTTTTTCTTTTTGATAAATGTTCTAGTAAAAAAAAAAAATCATGTAGACTTATTGAGTCCTGCATCCCAAACACAAACTCTGTAAATAGAGGTCTTCAGGGAACTACTGGACAAGACAGATAATGGCAGTGTTTTAGTAAAATAGCTTTGGGAAAACTGTCAAGTATTTAACCCTTTCTATGATTCATAGAATGAGGTTTTGATAGCAACAATTACAAGGGTGTTCATTGTTCAGGAAACCAGTGAACACAGGAAACCAGAATAGAAACAAGATGATCTAACAGCCACAGAACTCACAGATGCTGTTCCTGGGTTTTCAGGGTTATTTCCTGGGCATCGGCAACCCCAACAAGCTCTGCCTATTTACACCATAACACTAAAGAAGTGTGCAAAGCAGCAGGAGGTTTATTCACCATGGCCACTTTGGGAATTGGAACAACAACAAAAACAGGTTCACTGACTCACAAGTTTACCTTTTAGGTACTGAGATGAGGTTTGGGTTTAAGCAGAGGACAAGAAGTATTCATTATTAACCTTCCTGATCAAGGTTCAACCATGCCAGTTAATACTTGAGCCCCAGGCTTCTCTGCAGTGTTCTGGGGTAAGTTGTCAGAACTATGTGAAGTCTCTTTCTTGAGCTCTTTCTCTGACTGTTACGAAAGTTTCAGCCTTTTGCTTTTTCTCATTATGAAATTATTGGAGAAAATGCAATTTTTAGGGAGCTTTGCTTTACTAGTGATAGCCTTGCAGATGAGCATAAGCATTCATGTTGAATAGTGCATCAGAAGATCAGAAGGTGCAAGAGCACCCTGGATTTCAGCGTTATGTAGAGAAGGTTGGAAGCAGGGCAGGAACACAACCCTCACTGCTTCCAGGGTCTTGAAGGCAACCTAACTACAGTCAGATTCAACCTAGCCCTACTTGTGTTATTCCCAGATCTTAAGGTCCTCAAACACCACCAGGAACCAGACCTCATATGCAAGATCGAAGAGCTTTATTCGAGCTTAAGATAGGTCCTGCCACCATAACCAAGGCAGTGGATCAGAGAGGAGAGCCCTGAGCAGCTATACAGCAGGGTTTTTTATTGGAATTTCCAGCTTGGCAGTTATAGGATTGGGTGAGATTGGGTGACATTCACCAAGGGCAAGCTTGCTACAAAGTGATTGGCTAACTAACGTAACTAACTTTGAGGGAACTATTTATAGACCTCAGGAATGTTAGGTTGTTGGGTTGCCCGACACAGATGCCCCACCCTGAGATAAGATACTTTCCCATTTTTGTGGTTACCTCCAGGCTGTTCCTTGGATAGGGAATTTTATGGTTTCCTTATTCCTGGAATTGTTGACCTATGGCCTAGTTCCTGGGACTGATGACTCTTGGGGGAAAGATCAGGCCTGGTCTTCTCACTTATATATCCAGGGAGAGAGAGAGAGGAGAGAGAGAGAAATACAGAGACTGAGAGAAAGAGAGAGTTACACTTGCTCTGTGGTCATATGATGATTACACCTGTTTCCACAGGATTAAAGAACTGATTCACTTCCTCCTCCTATTGAACCTTAGAAAGAGGATATTTCCCTACCCATTGGGCCAGAAACTCTCTGCTATAGACTCCCACTGTGTGTCATTGTTCAAAAGCTTTTCTGAAAGACTATTGCTGTCTTTTTCCGCTCAAACCTCCTTCTCTTCTCTCCTTCTCCCACCAAATCCAATAGAAGACACATATTGAATAATTCTGTAAATAACTGAGTAATAAATGGCTATTTAGTAGGACAGTGGTCTTGGAGCCCTTAGATACTGTGGAGAGCACTGTTTTATATGAGTTGCACTGAGCATCAAACTTATTCTGGACTGTAAAGATCTTATCTGCTGCTTTTCTAATCATGGATTCTTTCTTCTAAAATACAGCATGAGCCAAATTATTTGCACACCATTCCACTAATTTATCAGCTACAAGAGGGCAAAAGCGTACCCACTCTTAGTTTAAGGTGAACCAAGGAAATGCCTATTAAACCATAGGCACAGTCTATGTAGTCATTAAGTTTATATGGCAGTGGCAATTACAAATTTGTTTTTTTGAAAGTCTAATAGTACTTTGCTATGTTTACAACACAATTATCTTGACCCAATAAAGTCAGTAAACTCAAATCAGAATGTTTTAAAGGCAGGCCTCATGAGATACACAGAGAGAAAGCAAATTAGCTTCCTCAACATCCTCACACATTTGAAGGTGTTACATAGACCAGAGATGCTAGCTCTGTGTAATCCAAAGTACTTATCGACAAGCTGAAATTTAACAAGTGATCTATCATTTTCCTGTTTAGAATCTCCACGTTACTGTTTGGAAGCACTTAGACGAACCATACATATATTTTCAAAATTAAGTAAAAATATAAAATGACTTTATTCAGACATAAAAATATATACTAAAAGAAAAAAGAATACTTGCAAACTAATACTTATATGATACACAGCAGAAGTATTAAATAATGCACATAATAAAAATATGGAAATCAGCACATAAAACCAGTTAAGAATTTATATCTTGTAAGGTTTTGCATTCATATTTAGTAATTTCATAACAAATAATTGTTGAGTCATATCAAGTACTTTCTACATAATTAGTTAATATAATGTTTATTTTGCTATAGGGCATAGTAGAATGTTAGAATGCCTTCGGATAAATATTAATAAAACAGATTAGAGAGAGCTGGGCATGGTGGTGCACTCCTTTGATCCCAGCACTTAGGGAGGCAGAGGCAGACAGACCTCTGTGAGTTCAAGGCCAGCTTAGTCTACAAAGTGAGTACAGGAATGCCAAGGCTACCCAGAGAAACCCTGCCTCAAGAAGAGCAAAAACAAACAAACAAAAAAAGGAGAGAAAGAAAAGGAAGGAAGGAAGGAAGGAAGGAAGGAAGGAAGGAAGGAAGGAAGGAAGGAAGGAAGGAAGGAAGGCGGGCGAAAAAATAAGAAAAAAGAAAAAATGAAAAAAAAAAACAAGGTTGAGAGATGGTTCAGAGGCTAGCAACATTTCACTCCTCTTGAAGAGGACCTGGGTTTGCTTCCCAGCACCCTCTTGCAAAGTACAACTACTTGTAAGTCCACTTCCAAGGAATCTGATGCCCTTTTCTAATCTTTGCTGGCATAAGGCACACATATGGTACATATATAAATGCAAGAAAATACTCATGTAAAGGAAATGAAAACATACAAAGTTTCCTTTTTATCTTAAAAAAAAAAAGACCATTCAAAACAGTAATAAAGATAATTAGCACATTACCTATTAAGAAATTGAAGTATATGGATGATTTCTATGCCTGAGAGGTTGTAGAATATCAGAATACAGGAAATACAGGAAAACCTCTTAAAACAGTTAATTTCTGTCAAATTTACTTTAAGACAAAGCTTGTTCCCAGAGATTCAAAGGCACTGCGAATATAACAATGTAGCAATTTTGCTACAGTGAAATGAGCTTGCAAATTTGCATGTCATCTTAATTCATGTCAGAAACGCTCATGATAATGAAAGTTAAAAAAAAATCCTGCAGTAAAATAGTATCAAGAACATCAAACACATTTATTGCTTGCCATAAAAATATGACACAGTGTAAAATGGCATGAATGCATTAAAAAGGCATTTTATTTATTGTAACAATTAAAACACCAAAGCTTAATAACTAATAAACCCTGAGAGAACATTGAATTCCAATAAATTTTGTGATAAAAGACAATTCTGACAAGATTTTTTTTTTCAGAAAATATCTACAACCATAGAAGTTCTATGTTGCACTTTGTAAATGCTGACAAAAATACATTTCTTTGTTTCCAAACAATTTAAATATGCAGTCTGCAATCTTTCTGGGAAATTTTAGCCAAGTCTAATTAAATGCTTCTAATTAAAAGTGTGTAGGTAAGAAGGAAATTAGTGGCTTTGTTTGAAATATTTGTTTATTTCATCAAGTGTAGTGGATATAGCTCCATTGCCAAGAAGAAATCATCAGAATTATTCTTTACCCTGCTGATTTCCTATTACATCAGTTCATTTAGGACATTCATTTTTTTTTCTGATTTTATAGAAAAAATAAATAAATGAAGCAGCTAAATATAAAGCCTTGACTCCAGGGAAACATTTTTCCCCAAACTATTAACTAGAGATAATTTGTACCAGAAAAAATTAAAAATAAATAAAAGGTTATGCTTCAGTTCCACATTAGTGACAAATTGAAAAACACACAGTGTTCACTGAAGAGCCTAGAAAAAGAAAGTATGAAAAGGTGAACTGTGTTCTGATTGTTTCCTGCATCATGTAGCTTTCTATGGCAAATCCGAATTGCTTTTATGTTATAGATAATGATTTTTTTTAATTTACATATTCCAAAAATAAATAAATAAAATTACTTCCTAAACACCGCCAAAATAAATAAATCCATAAAAGCAGGTATGATTTAAAAGCACGTACTTATTTATTTCCTTTTCACTCTGAAATAACCTGGGTGGAGCTTAAAAGTTAACTGCAGCAAGCCCTAAGCAGATCCCTGACATTAAAGTACTTCACTGCAGTGAGCACACTAGTTGGTTACTTCCTTAAAAGAAACAAAAGAGGAGAAAGGGATGATCATGATGATCATGATGAATCTGTGATGTAATGGCAAGACAAAAACCTCAGCACCGAAGTACAGGTTGAGAATGATGTGCAAATATATGGTAGAAGCAGAAACCACTGGAGCAACTGTGGTTACTAATCACTCATTTTTTTTTTTTTCTTTTAAGAAAAAATCGCAACATCTGTCTCTATCCACTGCTGTCCGGAGCCTCCCAGACAAAACTGAAGTTACGCTCCTGGGTGCTTGTTTCTGGGTCTGGGTTGCCTCACTTGGGATGATCTTTTCTAGTTAAATCCATTTGCCTGTAAATTTAGTGATTTTTTTTTTAATAGCTGAGTGGTATTACATTGTATAAATATACCACCATTTCTGTATCCATTCTTCAGTTGAGGGACATGTAGGTTGTTTCCAGTTCCTGGCTATTACTAATAAAGCTGCTATGAGCATAGCTGAGCATATTTCTTTGTTGTATGGTGGAGCATCTTTTGGGTATATGCCCAGGAGTGGTAAAGCAAGACCTTTTAGGTAGACCTAGTCCCAATTTTCTGAGAAAGCACCAGATTGATTTCCAGAGAGGTTGTACAAGTTTGCACTCCTACCAGCAAAGGAGGAGTGTTCCCCTTTCTCCACATCCATGCCAGCATGTGTTGTCACTTGAGATTTGATCTTAGCCACTCTGACTGGTGTAAGATGAAATCTTAGAGTCCTTTTGATTTGTATTTCTCTGACGGCTAAGAACATTGAACACTTCTTTAAGTGCTTCTCAGCCATTTGAGATTCCTCTATTCTTGGTTTAGCTCATTTTTAATTGGATTATTGGATTTGCTGATGTTTAATTTCTTAAGTTCTTTGTATATTTAGATATTATCCCTCTGTCTGTTGTAGGGTTGGTAAAGATCTTTTCCCAGTCTGTAGGCTGCTGTTTTGTTTTATTGACAGTGTTCTTTGATTTACAGAAACTTCTTCGTTCATTTTTTGTTGATCTCAGAGCTTGTGCAGTTTTCTCCTATGCCAATGAGTTCCAGACTTTCCCCACATTGTCTTCAGCAGATAAAGACGGGTGCTGGGGCTTGCAGTCAAGCATAGGGTAAAGTTCCTAAGGAAGTGTTGGGGAAAGATGGAAGGACCTGGAGGGAATAGGAGCCTCACAAGAAGACCAACAGAAACAACTAACCCAGTCCCATAGGGACTTACAGAGACTGAGGTATCAGCTAAAAAGCATACATGGTCTGTATGGACCTAGGCCATAGGTGGCCGATGGGCAGCTTGGTCTTCGTATGGGGCATAAGGCAAATGGAGGGAGGGTGGCTATTTCTAATTTGGACTATATTGCCTGTTTTGGGATCACTTAACCCTAGAAAGGCTGCCTTGCCTGGCCTCAGGGCATGAGGTTATGCTTAACACTGCTGTGACTTGATGCATTGGAGCTCCCCTATTCTGGGGAGAAAAGGAGAGGAGAAGGAAGAAGAAGAAGGAAGAACTGACTGTGAAGAGAGGAGGGATAGGGCATCCTTAAGATGTAAAGTAAATAAATTGAAATAAAAATAATTTAAAAAGAAAACAAAAAAAGAAGAAAAATCCATGTGACTACCTTCAACCCAGTTTGCTGACTCCTCACTATATGCTCTCTTAGCATTTGTTCTTGTCAACTCCAGTCTTCTTTGTGGTCTGAAACAGGTGTTGGGATTCAGCTGTCATTCATTCAGCCCAGTGCCAAGTCTTCATTATCCTCACAGGCTCTGAAAATGTGTCCCACACCCCAAATTGCACAGCTCAGTAATTCAGTTTAAATATTTCCAACAATTTGGTGTGCAGACAGATGCAAAGAATTATTGGACTTTGTTATTTGCAAAGGTGCTATAGTTGTCAGAGTTTGGTGTTTATAAGTTGAATTTGAGAAGATTGAATAACTTGTTAAAAATCCTCCACGAAATGAGAATGCAAGTCAGGAATGAAAATAATTAATTACATATTTATACCTACTCTTCCCACAATATATGTTATTGCCATAATTAAAGATAAATTAGTGTGTGTGTGTGTACATGCATGTTTGTGTGTATGTGCGTGTTTGTGTGTGACAGATAAACTAGAAGAGCAAGTAACAGAGAGAGAAATGGGACTTATATTCCCTTATCAAAAATGTGGAGAGATCCCCACCTCCAACCAGTGCTTTTTAGTATTGGGAAGTATTTTCTTCATATATTGAACTCCGTTGGAAGGGCCTGTTAATTTCTGCACTTAAATTTTGACTAAACTCCTGAATCATCAACATTTCTAAGTCATCTATTTATATGCAGCAGCTAGTACTAGTAAACTGACATTGTGGTCTTTAGACAAGGTAGAATAACATTTTCCCCATTCTGGTCCACTATCTTGTAATTGCTTAGTGTGGGACATTAAGATGTTGAAAAAGAAAAAGCTAAGACAGTATCAACGTGCATTTTGCACGTAGAAGTTTGGTTCCAAGAATGAAGTTTTATTGCACATCTCTCACGGCCTACCTTATGGTTTTTTGTTTTTTTTTTTCTGTCTCGTCATTTTGTTATAAAAGATGAATGAACAGTTCCTAGGCTGGTGTTATTTTTCCTCTTAACTGTCTGAATCCTGAGCATAAGTAAGGATGCATGTTTCCTTTCAGTCTAATAAGCATACATGTTTACTTTCAGTCTGAGCAAAGCTGAGACCATATCTTCTGTTACAAACCACACCTTTTGTTACAGACCACACTTTTTAGTATGTGTTTCTAAATATGTTTCTCTGTGTTTGACCAGGCTGATCCTATTGACTAACCCAGTCCCCTGAAAAGTGCCCTCCTCCCATTTCCTTCTTTTCATGGTACCCTTTGCTTTCACCATGTTATTTCTCCCCCTTGCCTTCATCAGCCCTCCACCCTGTCCTTCCTTTCTGTTTTTATTGATTTTTTTCATATCTGCTTTCACTTTATTTTTGAAAATCTGAGATTCACTATTTTACTCTTTTAAGATATTTAAGTAGATTTTATTAATAACTTGTTAGATGAATTTTTTTCTGCTGACTCTGAAAATGTAACTTGTGGCTGTAGCCTTAGCACTCAAGAGGCAAGGAAGGAAGATTGGGAACTGGTAGGACAGGATAGATTTTATAGTGAGTTTTCAGCCTCTTGCGAGGGTATAGTGTGAAATCCTATGCTGAAAATGCACCAAAAACCAAATGCAGTTCTGTTGTCTAGATTTTATGATTTCAAGTAGCCTTATCTTTATTTTCTTAATATTTGCTGTGATGGAATTGACATGTGCTTTTTTTTTTGTGGTTCTTAATTCTGAATAGGTACTATATTGACATCATTTTTTTTCTTCTGGAAAGAGAAAACAGAGACTTTTTGAGAAATTTTGGCTACAGTTTACAGTACTTGAAACTATACAATAAAGTTACATAGCATGGCCAATTACTTCCTCCTTCCTGTTTCTCACTGGGAGGTTCTAAAGTGTTTCTGTAGTTTCTGCTCCACTGGCAATAATTGGAGCCACCAAAAAAAAAAAAAAAAAAAGTGGGAGAAAACAAGATAACAATAGTTTAGGTTCTATCTTTAAAGTCTACAGTATTCTTGAGTAATGTCTAGGAACACATTATTATTATTATTATTATTATTATTATTATTATTATTATTATATTAAACTTATTCACTTTTTTATCACAGCTGTAGCTCCCTCCTTCATTTCCTCCCAGTCCCATCCTCCTTCCCTTGTCCCCTCACCCCCCACCATACCGTCTGACCCTAGTCTATCAAATCTCATCAGGACTGGCTGGATCCTCTTTCTCTGTGGCCTAGTAAGGCCACCTCACCAGGGAGATTTGATCAAAGAACAGGCAACCAAGTTCATGCCTGTGACTGCCCTTGCTCCCCTTAGTAGAGAACCCCCATGGAGACTGAGATGCCCATGGGATACATCTGAGCAAGGGGTGTAGGTCCTCTCCATGCAAGGTCTTTGGTTGATTCATCAGTTTCTGCAAGACCTCCTGGCCCCAGAATTTTGGCTCTGTTGGTTTCCTTGTGAAGTTCCTGTCCCATCCAGGTCTTTCTGTCTCTGCCTTCTTCCATAAGATTCCCTGCACTAAGCCCAAAGTTTGGCTATGAGTCCCAGTATCTGCTTCAATACCTTGCTGGGTAGAGTCTTTCAGAGGCCCTCTGTGGAAGGCTCCTTTCTGTCCTCCATCTTCTTCACTTCTGATGTCCATCCTGATAATCCTTCTGAATGAATATTAAGCATCTTCCCTAGGGTCTTCCCTGTTGTTTAGCTTCTCTAGGACTATAGATCTTAGTATGTTTATCCTGTATTATATGGCTAACGACTACCTATAAGTGAGTATATACTATGTGTGTCTTTCTTCTTCTGGGATACCTCACTAAACATGATCTTTTCTAGTTCCTACCATTTGCCTGAAAATTTCATGATTTTTTTTGTTTTGTTTTTAACCAAGTAATCAAACCAACAACTTTCTGAAAGAGAACAGTTATGTACTTATACTAAAAAAAATAGGTATTGAAGCAGAGGCTGAGACACAGAGACAAACTTTGGGCAGAGTGCAGGGAATCTTTTGAAAGAAGGGGAAGATAGGAAGACCTGGAGGGGAAAGGAGCTTTAAAGGGAGACCAACAGAGCCAGAGCCCCCCCCCCAAAAAAAAAAAAAAAAAAAAAGAAAGAAAGTGAGCCCTGGGGGCCCTGCAGAGACTGATACTCCAACCAGGGATCATGCATGGAGAGGACATAAAACCCCTGCTGAGATGTAGTCTATTGATTCAGTCTCCAAGTGGGTACCCTAATAAGGGGAACAGGGACTGTATCTGACATGAACTCAGTAGCTGGCTCTTTGATCACTTCCCCCAAGGGGAAGCAGCCTTAGCAAGCCAAAGAGGAAGACAATGCAGCTAGTCCTGATGAGACCTCATAGGCTAGGGTCAGACAGAAGGGGAAGAGGACCTCCCCTATCGGTGGACTAGAGGAGGGGCACAGGGGATAAAAGGGAGGGAAGATGGGATTGGAAGGGAAAAAGGGAGGGGGCCATAACTAGGATACAAAGTAAATACATTGCAGTACACAATAATAAAAATGTTTAAAAATAACCCAAAAATAATAAAAAAAATGTCTTTAATCTGAGCCTGAATAGTTGAGCCAGTTTTCACTGTACCACACAGCATGATGACAATACACAGTGTTAATTATGATGCTATAGGACAGTAACTCCTTGGATTTTTATGTGTTTGATAATGAATAAATTTTGTGTCATTGTTGTTCAGAGAACTTTCATTGTTACCAAGTTATTCACAATCTCCACATTTAGTTTCACAACTCCCTTTGTGTTAAACAATCTTTTTTTTTTTTTTTCTTCTGGTTGTCATTTTATTATCAGATCAGAACAGAGAACAAATGATGGGCATGTTTACATAAAACTTGACACAAGAGATACTTAGAATAAACATTACAATGCCATGTCTAGACTGAAACCAGGGGTAGTGAGGTAGATAGATCAGCATTTGAATAAACAAGGGTAAACTTCACACAGTCCACAAAAACATTATGCCAACATAATCCCCTTCAAGTTCAATAAAAGGCGCTGTCTCTTTCAAGTATAAACTAACACACAACAAAATAATTATGAAACAGTTATAAAAACTATTAGCTCAGATTTACATTCACATGTCTATTCCAAATGCATTTTAAAACTTCGGAAAAATATTATATTACCTATCCTAACTTGATGAGTTTAGAGTTCAGTACCTAAATCATTTTTTATTATATCTTGTATTACTAAATTAAAAACATCTTCTTAGATGTAAACATTTTCTTTTTAAAATTTATTTATTTTTATCTGAGCATAGGGGTCTTTTCTGAGACTGGTTCTCCAACCAAGGACCATTCATGGATATAACCTAGAACTGCTGATCAGATGTAGCCCATGCCAGCTCAGTACCCAAGTGGGTTCCCTAGTAAGGAGAATAGCGACTGTCTCTGACATGAACTCAGTGGTGGACTCTTTGACAACCTCCCCCCCCTTAAGGAAGGGGCAGCCTTGCCAAGCCACAGAGGAGGACAATGCAGTTAGTCCTGATGAGACCTCATAAGCTAGGGTCAGACGGAAGGGGAGGAGGACCTTCCCTATCATTGGACTCAGAGAGGGGAATGGGAGGAGATGAGGGAGAGAGGGTGGAATTGGGAGGGAAAGAGGGTGGAGGGAGGCTACAGCTGGGATACAAAGTGTATAAACTCTAATTAATATAAAAAAATAAAAATTTAATTTTAAAATTTTTATTTTTTATTCACTTTACATCCTAGTTGTAGCCCCATCCCTCCTTCCTCCCCTTCCAGTCCCACCCCTTTCCCTCCCCCTTCCCCATCACCTATTCTTCAGAAAAGGGGAGCTCCCTTTCCTATCTGCTAAAGCTCATTAACTTGCACCAGGACTGAAAGTGTCCTCTTGCCCTGTGGCCTGGCAAGGCAGTCCCACCAGGCGTAAGTAATCAAAAGGCTAGCAAGTGGTCTATGTCTGATGCAGTCCCCAATTTTCTTACTATACGACCACATGAAGCCTAAGTTTCCTATATGGTACATCTTTGTAGGAGACTTAGGTCCAGTTCATGGACGGTCGATGCTTCAGTCTCAACAAGCCCTTCTGGGCCTGGGTTAGGTGGCTCTGTTGATCTTCTTGTGGAGTTCGTGTCATGTCCAGGTCCTTTTCACTTTCCTCACACTTTTCTACAAGACTCCCTGTAAAACTCAAACAATGTTTGGCTGTGAGTCTCATCATCTGTTTTGAGGGGCTGCTGGGTAAAGTCTCTCAGAGAACAACTCTGACAAGATCCTGTTTACAATCTTAGCAGAGTATCATTCATGGTGTCATGGGATGGCAGTCTCCCAAAGGGTGAGTCTTTGGTTCGGCCAGGCATTGGTTGGCTATTCCTTCAAACTATGCTCTATATGTGCTATTCTTTATCCCTGAACATCTTGTGGGCAGGGTAAATCTGTGGGTCACTTGTTATTCCCCTCCCTCTACTAGGAGACTAGTTGAGTTAGAGGTGTCCTCTTTAATCTCTGGCCTCTGCTACTAGAAGTCTTTGCTTGAATCCCCTCATATCCTCCCAAGAGCCTACACTGACTTAGTTCTCTAGATTGTCAGAGAGATACCCCCACCCCTTCTCTTTTCTCTACCAGCCTTCTGTCCTCCTGACCTTGCTCTCTCCAGGTCAGATCTCCATCCTCTTAATCCTCTATACCGCCTTTCCTACCATGTTCCCTCTCTTTAACCACTCCTGCTCTCTATTCTGTCTCCCCTTCTAAGTAAAATTTATGTATCCTTTCTTGGATTCTCCTAGTTACTTATCTTCTTTGGGTCTGTGCCTCATAATATGCTTATTCTGTATTATATGGCTGAAACCCACTTATGAGTGAATACATAGCATGTGTGTCTTTCTGGGTCTGGTTTACCTTGCTCAGATCATCTTTTCTAGTTCCATCCATTTACCTGTAAATTTCATGATTTCTTTGTTTTTAATAGCTGAGTAGTAGTCTATTGTGTAAATGTGCCATTTTCTTTACCCATTCTGCTGAGGGACAGACATCTAGGTTGCTCCAGATTCTAGCCATTGCAAATAAAGCTGCTATGCACATAGTTGAATAAGTGTCCTTGCTATATGGTGGAGCATCTTTTGGGTATATACCCCGGAGAGTTACAGATGGGTCTTGAGGTAAGTCTCTTGCCAATTTCCTGAGAAAGCACCAGGTTGATATCCAGACAAGTTGTACAAGTTTACACTCTCACCAGCAATGGGAGAGTGTTCCCCTTTCTCCACACCCTAGATAGCATGTGCTGTCCCTTGACATTTTGATCTTAACTGTTCTGACTTGTGTGAGATGGAATCTCAGAGTGGTTTGATTTGTATTTCCCTGATGAGTAAAGAAGCGGAGCATTTCTCTAAGTGTTTCTCAGCCATTTGAGATCCCTGCTTATTACTCTGTTTAGTTCTGTGTCCCATTTTTAACTGGGCTATTTTGTTTATTGGTGTTTGAATTCTTGAGTTCATTCTATGTTTTGGATATTTACCCTTTGTTCCATGTAGGATTGGAAGCTTTTTTTTTTTTTTAATCTGTAGGTTGCTGTTTTGTTCTATTGACAGTGTTCTTTGCCTTACAGAAGATTTTCAGTTTCAAAGAGGTCCTATTTATTAATTGTTGATCTTAGAGCCTGAGCTGTTCTTTTTCTGTTTAGGAAGTTGTCTCCTGTGCCAATGAGTTTGAGGCTTTTCTCCACTAAATCTAACAGATTTAGTGCTTCTGGTGTTATATTGAGGGCTTTCATCCACTTGGATTTGGGTTTTGTTCAAGGAGATAAACATGGATATATTTTCATTTTTCTACATGTAGACATCCAGTTAGACCAGCACTATTTATTGAAGGTGCTTTTTTCCATTGTATGGTTTTGGCTCCTTCGTCAAAAATCAAGTATCCCTCTGTATGTGGGTTTGTTTCTCTTCTATTTGATTCCACTGATCAACCAGCCTGTTTCTGTGCCAGTATTAGGCAGTTTTTGTTACTATTGCTCTGTTGTATGGCTTGAAGGCAAGAATGGAGATAACTTCAGAAGTTCTTTTATTGTATAAGATTGTTTTAGCTATTCTGATTTTTTGTTTGTTTGTTTGTTTGTTTGTTTGTTTCATTATGAAGTTGGTGGGGAGGGGCTGGAGCCGTATGTTTCCTGCACTTGCTATAACCCCTCTGCTCTGGATGAAGCGCCAATGTCAGTGTTTTGTAGTCTGTCACTAGGTTACTCATTGAAACTGCAGTCTCTGATCTCTGCCAGTCAGATACAGTACACTCTGGCCACCATTTTGAAAAATTCTAAAACATCTTCTTAAAACCTAAACGACTTAAGCTTAATTGTGAGACTATAACTTACTAGTCTTCAACCATGTCAGAAACTTTAGGAGGAAAAAAAATACCTAAGTATGTAGGAAGTGCAGGCCAACAGCTTCCAATTCTAAGAACTGACATACAGATGATTGTCTGGACAGTCATCCAAATTTGCTCTGTATCCTTTAAGCATCAATATTCGGCCTTTTGGCCTAGTACGTACGGCAGACATATTTGTGAAGCAGGAACCGTGGATGACTTGCTTAGCCTGTCTTTGCAGAGCATGGCAGTCAACTATGCCTGCATCCATGTTTTGCCCGTGTTTGATAGCATTCTTTCTGCCGAGGAAATAAGGCATTTTCTTTGGCCAGTGGCTAGCTTGTTACATTTGAAACCATCTCCTAATGGAGATTCTTTGATGCTCATCATCTTCATTGAGCTAGGCTGAGGATGCTGCCAGGAACTGACACGTCTCAATTTAAAAGCATCCTTAAAATAAACAAAACATCTTTAAATGCCATATTCTCTGAGGTTTTCGAAGGTTATCTACCTATCTATTTATATTTACATAAAGTGTAATCATATCTATCTGTCTGTCTATCTATCTATCTATCTATCTATCTATCTATCTATCTATCTATCATAAGTAGGAACAGGCAAATGTTGCCTGTTTCTATCCATTTACTATCTGTTACCTGACTGCCTTTGGCCATTGTCGAAGATGCGTTCATTCCTGATACAGCTTGATGCACTTAGGTGGGTTGGGAGTGGGAAGGCCACTTTTTAAGAAGTAGGCAAGGGGGATAAGGGGAAGAAAGAGAGAGGGTGTGACTGGCAGGAGAGATGTGATGGGTCTGTGGTAGGGATGTAAAGTGAATAAATATTTTTTTTAAAAAAAAGAAAGAAAAATAATTTTATATATTAATGTTGAAATAAGGTTGTTTTTATACATTGGTATAGATTAAGTTATTTTTGATAAACATATGTGTAAGATGTTTCTATTCTTGTATAAGGTATTGGACCTTAGCAACTCATTTAAAAATACAAGGCTTACTTTCAATCCTTTTAAAAGCTACTATCACAATCTGTTTAGGATAGTTAAATAATGCAAGTTAACAGTTATCCAATCAAACTCCTAGTCATGCCGGATACTAGTCTAGAGTATCACAAAAAAATATACATAATAGAAAAATCACCATCAGTGCCTATGATGTAGGACTGAGTATGTCTTACGACCTCATCATTTTCCCTTGAAAATTTATACTATATAATATTAAGTAGAGTTTGCCCATTGGAAACTAAAGTTTTACCCACTCATCAACGTCTCTAGAAAGAACAACTTTATGGTTAACCCCATCTGCACTATGGCCTGATCATTCTTTCTGCTCCTCACTACCTCACTAAGCATTTCTTCCCACCTATTACTTTCTCTATCCTTCTTCCTATGCTCCTAAGACACCCAGCATTCAAACACAAACAAGCAACACTGACACTATTCTAACAGAAAAGGCATAAACATTTTATGCTATAACCTTACAAAAGACCATAGATAGCAGGTGGAGTAGAAATTCTTCATTGTAACACTGTCACTGCTGATAATTAGAAAAGAGAAAGTGATGAGTTGATTTTGATGTTCTGTACAAGCCAGAACTTGACATATAGTATTACTCATAGAAAGGTAATATTGTCACACCTATTTTAAAATGCTACTTACTAATGCAGTCCCTCATAATTCCACAGTTATGGTTGCCTTGTTTTTCCCACCCTCTGGAGATAGAAAGACCTGGAAAGGACAGGAGCTCTACAAGGAGAACTACAGAACCAAAAAAATCTTGGTACAGGGGTATTTTGTGAGACTGATACTCCGAACAAGGACCATGCATGGAGATAACCTAGAACCCCTGCACAGATGTAGCCCATGGCAGCTCAGTGTCCAAAAGGTTTCCCCAATAATAGGAACAGGGACTGTCTCTGGCATAAACAAATGGGCTGGGTCTTTGATCACCTCTACTTGAGTGGGGAGCAGGCTTACCAGTCCACAGAGGAAGACAATGAAGCCTGTCTTGATGAGACCTGATAGACTAGGATCAGATGGATGGGGAGGAGGACCTCACCTACCATTGGACTGGGGTAGGGTCATAGGAAAAGAAGAGGGAAAGAGAGTGGGGTTGGGAGGAGATGGGTCATGGGACTACAGCTGGGATACAAAGTGAATAAACTAATTAATAAAAAAAAATTAAAAAAGCATTAAAATGATGATAAAATCATTTCATTAGAGAATGTCATTATTTACAAAAGTATTAGTGTTTGGATATACTATCATACATACATACATACAGGAATGGTGAGAGAATACATACCCTAGTCAATTATTTTGAATGAGTCATGTGTATGATTCAAGAATCAACTTTCCCACATATTATACATATGACTTTACATGATTCAAACACTCTCTCATCTTCACTAGGTTTTATTGAAAAGCATTTCCTGCCTCAGAAATTGTATCACAGGTTAAAATGAAATTAAAAAGAACCACATATGGCTGTGACAGGATTAGCATGCTTACGTGGATTAGAAAAGAGCAGGAAGGTAAAGAGACAGAACCATGTGAGAGGATGCAATGGCAGAGAAGTCTGGTTAAGTTTAGAAAGCTATCTAGGGCCTGCTCCAGTGCAAAGGCCAAAAGTCCTATACTACACAGATGTCTTTGTGTTTTTATAGTTAAACTTCAAACTGGACCCGTGAAAGTCCCCACAATATATTAAGAAATTTTGAATGCTTTCTGAGATGAGATTGCATCTGAATTTGTCTTTGAAAGACCAGCACGATTATTCTAGGCATAAAAATGTAGAAAGAGAGATGCTAGAAGATGGAATAGCATAAGTGAAGTACACAGAAATGTTAACATATTTAAAGTAAAAAAATAATAAGTGTGCATTAGCTACATTGTAGTTATTCAAAGAATAGGCTAGATGAAGTGAGGGTCAGAAAGAATATTTTATACCACTTTAAGGTGATTTTCAAAACTGTGCTGAAATGTTTTAATTCTGTAGTTTGATATTGGATCATTTGTACAATTCCAGGACATTGCATTTTTCATAATAATTTTCTTCTACACGTCTTTGGATCTTTGAAGATGTAACAGAAGAGCTTAGCAGAACAGCATAAAATAGGCTCTTCCTTTAAGAAAAAAAAATCCACTGAAAAAATCTCTATGTTTTTATTGGAAATGTTTTGACCATTTATATTTACTGTGAATACCAAGTTGGCTTGTTTTTAATTTTGAAAGTGCCATTTACTTTCTACCTTGAATACATAATTGACCCAATTTTTACAATTTTATTTCCTTATTTTTGATTTAATTTTTTTTAATATTTATCTTATTGCTTTGCCAGGTTACCGATACTTTCATAGCTGTTATCTAATTATCAGATGTAACTTTATTGATGCACACACAGCTATAAGTCATATGGCATTTAAAATACATCATTAAAATACTGTTCTGTACAACTTTTCTTATCCTATTATTTTCATATTTTACTTACGAATGGATAATAAACCACAGTACACATATTTATTTTTCTTTAACACTTAGTCATATTTCTATAAATTTAAAGAAAACATGATATTCATTAACATAAAAATATCCTGTGTTATTTTTACAAAAATCTATAACCATCATTGCTCTTCTGCCTAAGGATTTTTATTTACCTTATTTCAAACGCAAGTTAGTTGGTCATACATGTTTTCCAAATGCTTAGTTCTGAAGTGTGTTTTTCTTCATTAATGAATTATATTTCTCTTCTACACAGAACGCAAGCTGACAGTCTATTTGTGCAATACTCAAAAAGTGTTGCACTTCTGTTATCTGTATCCTCTTCTCACCCTTCCTTTTCTATTCTTTCTTCCTGCTCCTCCTTCTGTTCAACCCTAGACTTGCAATCTTTTGGACTCTGCTTTCAGAGTGCCTAGACCACAGGAATGCTCTTCCAAGCCTCACTTCTCTCACTGTTCAGATAGTTTCTTCTTCACTGGTTTCTTTAAACATAATTTTTACATAGTTCATTACACATTTTGTGCTTAGTTGTTAATTTGGATTTGAAATGTTTTGATTTACTCAAAAATTTCAGGAATTTAGAAAACCTTCATCCTAGACTTCCTGAATGTTTTTTGTTTGTTTGTTTGTTTGTTGTTGTTGTTCAGACTGTCGCTGTTATTTGTCACGGAATACAGATGGACATATTTTAGCTCAATTAAATTCATTCATAGCTCAGTAGTAATGTTTATTGAAGTTACAAGGTTTTTTTTTGCATGTGAAATAGCGTCTATTATTATGTCAATGAATATGCTAACCTATTAATATCTTCCTTGACTTCCTTCATCTTTTCCTCACCAGAGGGTATCGACTGAGTGCCTCTTTAGCTTCCTAGTCCTGTGATGCTGTATATTCATGGGTCTGACAGCAAAGTACTGTAGCTGTGGCACTGACTTCACTCTCTTAGGAGTTACCATTGCGTCATCTCTTACAAACTACTACAACATTTCTAACTGTTACAAACTACTACATCACGGGTTTTTCTCCAATTTCTTGTTGTTTATAATAAAAAGGTAACTGTGTCTCAGTTGGAGCTGAGACTACCATTATAAACTCATTCTAAATAATAATACTCTATTAGCTAACCAAAACTAATGGGAAAAGTATTATCCCATATTAACTCATACAAAAATGTATGGCTGGGACTTGAGAAAGGCCTCAGGTTGAGAGCATTTATCACTCTTTTAGAAGATGTGGTTGATACCCAAAATTCAAAGGGTAGCTTGTAGTCATCTATAACTAAAATTTCCAGGGGATGCAACAATCATTTCTGGTCTCAGCAGGCACTGGTATGCAGGTGAGCACACACAGACATGCAAACAAAAATACTTATACACAGACAAAACATAAATAAAATGGTTTTAAATGTCTGTGGCATATGCTGATATCTGACTGCAAAGTCTTGAAGCAACTGAATATTTCTTTGGGAAAGAGGATTATTTTGGCTGTTGACCAAAGAAGAATTCAATAAAACGACAACAGTCAAGCATTCATGAAACTAATAACCAAGGTGCCACAAACACGAAACAAGATCTGATAAAACTAAGAGGAGAAAAAAAAATCCATAGCTGTTAAAATTTTATGATTTTATGTTGAATACTTATACAAAGAAATGTGTAGTGCAAATTGGAAAGCATGCAGAAGAGGGCTATCAAACAAAGTGAACTAATTCACTTATGTGAAATCACTAGAAAATTTTATTCACAACCAGAATCCTCTAAAACAATAGAAAACTTGCTGAAATAGATCATGATCTCAATTTACAATTGAGATTACATACTCACTCAAAATTTTTATATTTCTATATTTTGTATAAATACATAATAAAACAAATTTAAATATTATATCAATAAATAAAAACATTTTAAAATGGCTAAATAATGAACACTAAGGAATTCACTGCTCTATATCTCAAATATAATAAAACCAGAGAAAAATTAGAATTTTTTTATCTTAATAAAAAAAATTTTTGAGAAACTATCTCCACAAGATAGACCAACAGAGATTGGTCAGTGGATAAAGAACTTATCTTGCAAGCTTGAGGACCAGAGGTCAGACCTATAACCCATATAAATTCATATGCAAAGCCAGATATGATAATGCTCCTCTATGCCCCCATGTTCCCACGGGAATATGGTAGCTGGAGAGGGGAGATGCTCCAGAATCCTGTGTCAGCCTGCCTGTAAAGCAGCACAGTGACAAACAACAAAAACACTGCAGTAGGTCAGGCTGAAAGTAAATGCTAATGCCAAAGGTTTCCCTTTCACCTCCACATGTTCCATGACACATGCATAATCTCACTTAACATATATGAACATACATATACATCACATACCTATACATCATATACATTGGAACAAAAAATGTAGACTATAAAGTATCCATAAAAAGAATTTTGTAGCTCTATAGAATGAATGAACCAAGTTTGTAAATGAACACACAGAAAAGAAACAAATGTACCAAAGAAAAGAAACAATAAAACAAATTGATAACTGAAAAACATTGGTTCTATGAAACAGTGAAAGAAATTAATTGACCTGTTGCTGATATTATTATTCACAATAAAAAGACATTTATGCAACAATAAGAACTTTATAACTTATAGAAAAAATTTTATGTGTAAAATATTTCAAAGAGGTATTATGTTGCATATTCAAGGTAGTTCATGGATTAGAAGTGTTATAATTGTTAAATTTTCACCAATAAAATAGCTTCCATATTTAGTTAAGTCTTACTCAAAAGTTACATAATTCTTTCTTCGTCTCCCTTCCTCCCTTTCCCTTCTTCTCCCCTCTCTCTCTCTCTCTCTCTCTGTCTCTCTCTTTTTGTCTCTGTCTCTCTGTCTTTCTGTCTGTCTCTGTGTGTCTCTCTCTCTCTTTCTCTGTGTGTGTGTGAAGACTGACACAGTGACTTTGTTGAGAATTATTCTGATGCTGGCCTTCAAGATCTCATTACCTGGATATACCTGTCCTTATGGTGTAGACATGCCTAAGACATACCTTATTGTTTGATTACACAGCCTCTACCTTGGCAGGACAGAGTTGGGTAGGCATGGCTAAGGTTCCTGGGTTTTGGAGGACAGGAGAATCATGGGAGACAGACAGAGAAGGAAAGAGTGGAGGAAGGAGGATGCCACGATGGGTTAGCATGGAGGAGAAACCATGTGGGCTGGGAGGAAGGACTCCAGCAATGTCTGAAAAGCTGAAGAATAAAACCAGTTGAAGATTATGGATGAAAGGTAGCCCAGGTAAGGATAGTTTAAGGCAGATGGCATTGGATGGGGCCTGGGAGATGTATGGTGAAGTTGAGACAGCATAAGTAGAAATAACTGCCAAGCCCAAGCCCAAGCTAATTAGACAATTATAAAATCTAACAGTTATCTGTGTCTTATTAGTGAAAGCAGATTAAATACCACTTCAATAACTATAGGGCCAATAGTTAACATTAAATAGCCCAACACTCAATTTTATTTACTGAAACATGACTCTAAATCTTATGATGAGATAGAGAAAGTATAAACAATACTAGAAACAAGTCAAAGTTGAAGGGCACACGTTTACACACTGTTGGATTTTGAGACAAGCTAAAAATTACAGCAGTCATGCCCGAGTATAAAGGCAACGAGCTAGAGGCGAACTAGATATTTGAGAATCGCATCCATATATACATGCCCTTTGATTTTGACACATATGCTAAATCACATAAATAAAGGGGTAGATAGTTATTTCAACTGATACTTCTGGATAGACATATGCATCCAATCAATTACAGACAAAATTAAAACCATTATACATACAAGAATAAAGATGTTATATACAAGAAATTACTAAAATGAACTACACTCCTAAATACACAAGCTAAGATTACATAATTTTTAAAAAAGTAAACATGTGTGTGTGTGTGTGTGTGTGTGTGTGTGTGTGTGTGTGTGTGTGGTGGGGTACAGGATTTAACTGTATATCGCTGGTTGGCCTTGTCCCCACTTTATGAGTCACACTGGCTTTGAACACATACACATCAATCTGCTCTGCATCTTATGTGCTGAGATTAAAGATGTGTTCCACTATTTCAAGATAGAAAAAGTTGTTATTATATGAGACTTGACAATTTTATTAATGTTTGACAAACAAAAATTTTAAAAAAAAAATGGAAGGACCGTTTGACTTCATTAGGATGACAAAGTTTTGTCTTCCAAAATAGATTGCAATAAAAATGAAAATGCAAGCCACGAAGTAAGAAAAATATTTGTAAAACATATAACTATTACAAACTCTGAAGTCTAACATATAATGAACCCAAATAATTCAGTCATAATAAGAAAAACTGCAAAACATCTGTAAACATCATTTGAGTGGACCTCATAAAATAATATATCTTTGCAAAGTAGTAGTTGAGAAGATTCTCAACATAGTTTAAGAGGTTCAATAGTCTAAAATACAGAGATGTACATGTTCACATAGAAGTCTTTGACTGAAATGATTGACCTCAAATGGTGTTGGCTAAAATATAAAATAAGTAGAGATGCTTAATTTTTCTGGTGTGTGTGTGTGTGTGTGTGTGTGTGTGTGTGTGTGTGTGTGTGTGTCATAGGACCACATTTTTTCTTCCTTCCTTCCTTCCTTCCTTCCTTCTTTCCACATATACTCCCTGCCACATGTCAAACTTCAGGGGTTTCACCAGAAGAGATAAATTTCTCAGTGTTGTACAATTTTGTCACCTGGAACTTTGTTAAATAGGTTGCAGTGCAGTATCACCTGTCTCTGCCTCCCATCTTCTCATTATAAAAACTGTAATTGTATATTACCACTCTAAGATTTATATGTGAATTGTGTGGACTTAATTCAGGGTCTTACTCTTGCTTCAAAAGCAGGAACTTTAGAGACTGAGCTATTTTTAGCCCCTTCTAGGGATGTATCTGTGGTTTTGTAGCATTTTGCTTGTATTAGGGAAAATTAGGGCACAAATATCTACCAAAAGTAAATAAATAAAGAAATCATAGTAATTTTTATATGAAGTTATTAATCAACAGTGAAAATGGGTTATCTATTGATGTATTAAGAACCTGAATACATTTAAAATAATTATGGTGAGTTGAACAGCCAAGTTAAAAACAACAATACACTAATAATTTCATTCATGTTAATTTCAGAAAGAGATAGAAATATTAGCAATAGAAAACATAGCGGGTTTTGCCTAGTGATATGATAAAAAGGCTACAGATGAAGAAAAAAACACAAACACAAAACATGAAACAGATGAACAGTGAGTAATTACTTTGTTTATCTTGTTTCTAGTGAAAAGATATCATAATTTGTCAAATGTACATTTTATTAATGGTACGGATTATTCTTTGTTGACTATAACTAAAACAAAATTAAGAAAAGGGTTAAATAGATTTGCCATGACCTGCAGGGCTTGTGTTCCTGACATGTATTTTCTACCAGTGATACCAATAATTCAGAGTAACTATGAGGACATGTTTTCTTCCTTTCTTTCTTCCTTCCTTCTTTCATTCGTTCCTTCCTGTTTTTTCTTCTTTTCTTTTATCCACATATATTTATTGTGTTGCTCCTCTGTACCAGTATCTCCATAGTTGTTAGAAATAATACAGAAACAAGACTGGACATTCTTCACAATCAGGGACTCTATCACCGGACAGGAAAAACAAAATTAAAACAACAACAACAAAACAAAACAAAACTGCATTTAGTTTCAGTGGCAGATTTAAAATCTTCTCTAAGGGTAACTCAGAGGTTGATATAGTGAACAGAATTTTCATACATGTAGGGATAGGAGAAAATAAGACAGTATATATAAGACTACTGACTATGACCAGCAACAGATCAGGACAGATGCTAAGACTTGCAGTCAAGCATGTGGTGGAACTCCAGGGGTAGTGTGGAATTGTTGGGGGGAAGATGGAAGGACCTGGAGGGGACAGGAACCTCACAAGTAGATCAAAAAAGACAAGTAACCCAGTCCCATGGGGACTTTCAGAGACTGAGACTGCTGGTAAGGAACATGCATGATGTGGACTTGGCTTCCCTGAATGCATGCAGCTGATGGGCTGCTTGATCTTCATATGGGTGACCTGGAGGTGGGGTGGCAGTGCTGTTTTAACATGGACTCTATTGCCTCCTTTTGGATCACTTACCCCTGTCAGGGCCTCCTTACCTGGCTTCATCAGATGAAGATATGCTTAGTCCTGAAGTGACTTGATGCGCTGGGGAAGGTTGATATGGGGAAGGGGTGTTCCCCTTTTTGGAGGGAGAAGGGAGAGAGGAAGAGAGAAGGGGGAACTGCTAAGAGAAGAGGGAGGGAATAGCATTGGGATTTAAAATAAATTTAAAAAGAAAATAATAAATTAAAAAAATATGGACTATTAGGACTCCCCAAATGACTGTAAACTGTACTTGCTATGAAAATAAAAAGAGATCATTGCAACTCTATCTCTTCAATCCAAATAATTTGATTCCAACATTCATTGTTTCAGGCTCATTTTGCAGACTAAGAGCCTCCTTTCATCAGTACTCTTAAGTATCTTTAGTGGCAGGATAATAATTTTTTCCAACATGTAATTTTCAAACTTAAGAAATAACTGTGAAAAACTGTAGGAATAAAAAAATCCTTATAATATTATAAAGCCATCTAAAAGAATCACTATTTTTTTAAGATCAGTGTTTACTATTTCATTTGTATTATTAACAAATATTATATGATTGTAATTTCCTTTGAAATTAATGGCAGCCACACTTTGATTTCTTCAAAGGAACTGAGGCAATATTGGAAGAAAACAAATAAACAATGAAAGAAAGAGAAAAGAAAACAAGGAGTATCAAAGAAAAAGATATAAAAAGAAATTAATTTCTAAACATATTTGTCAATATTGTTCCTGGCATCTACCAAAAACAACTATAAACATGACATACACTTTGAGCTATAGTGAAGGCTCAGCAGTTAGGAGCACTTACTGCTCTTGCCAGATTATGGTTTAGTCCCCAGAAGCCACATGGTAGCCTACAACTGCCTGTAACCCAGGAGGATCAATTGCCTCATTCTGATATCAGCAGACTCCTGCGTAAATGTGGTGTGGATATATACCATTAGGCACACATGTATACATAAAATACATGAGTAAAATAATAATGTTCTGAGTGTAGTGAAGATAAAGCAAGTAACAGACATACTAAAATAATCAAAATTGAATATTTTTGTTACAATGATGACATTTCTTTATATAAAAGGTGAGAATGTGAAAATTGTTTGCCAATATCACAAGGGACAGCTCAAGGATGCCAGGTGAATACTAAGGCAAGGCAATCAATAAAGACCAAAGGTTGCCTTCAAAGAAGGGAAGTAATGATTATAAATATGTGTCCCAGCTGCCAGAAATCAGGACCTGCAGTGCCAGCAGATTTGGCTTCAAAGGCAACAAAGGGATTAATAAAAGGGTGCAACTTTCCTGTAGATGAATAAAACTACAACATGAGCAGTTTCTAAAAATTTCCTGTCCGAGTTTTTGTTTGGAACTTAGTCTTGAGTATTCTCCAGATTTAAAGTCACTAAAGTGTAGGGGAAAGTCTATTCCCAAAGAGAAAAAATACTCGAAAATGCCCACAGGACCTTGTATTGAAGTATGTGTAAGGATTAACACCACACACAAAAATAATCTTCTGATCTGACCATCTCAGGAGAGAACATTGGTTTGAAGTTAACTTGCCCTCACCTATCTACCTATAGGCCAGTGGCTGCAGTTAAAAGTCCTAGAAGACAATGCAGCCACTCCCTGATGAGACCTGATAGACTAAGATCAGATGGAAGGAGAGGAAGACCTCCCCTATCAGTGGACAGGGGGAGGGGCATGGATGGAGAAATGAGAGGGAGGATGGGATTGGGAGGAGATAAGGGAGGGAGCTACAGTTGGGGTACAAACTGAATAAACTGTAATTAATAAAAATAAATTAATTTAAAAAGGTTCTTGGATTATAACTTTTCATAAATTCTATTACAATAATGTCTTTTCAAACAGACAAAAACCCCGGTTCCCTGGTTAGCTTTAACTGTCAGCCTGAAACAGTCTAGAGTCAACTGAAAAGAGAGGTATTGAGGAAATACTGGAGTAGCCTTTCCTGTGGTGATTTCTTAGGGACACTGACTCTATAGTTAATTGGTATAGGGTGTCCGAGTCCACTGTGGGCAGTGCCATCTCTAGGCTCCTGGACATGGTTTATATAAGGAAACCAGCTATGTATCAGCCTGTAAAGGAAGCAAGCAGCATTTCTTCATGGTTTCTGCTTCAATTTCCTCATTGAGTATCTGTCCACGCTTCCCTCAAAATGGACTGTGATCTGGAAGTGAAAGCCAAACAAATCCTTTTCTTTTTTAGTTGCTTTTGGTCAGAATATTGTATCATGGCAACAGAGATGGAATTAGAACACTCAACATATAAGGAAAAAGGAAATAACCAGTCGAACTGCTTTAAGTACTTTTGCTTTAAAGAAAGACAAATTATGATAGCAATGACTGGCTGAACAGGATTCAGACAACCCTGGATTTGCCACTGGGCCTTGGAGAAGTCACAAAAGGCCACCTCTAAAACAAGGTCATATTTATCTCACTCATTAGGTTTATGTAAGAATGGTGATAAATTATATATAAGCTCATTGTAAATTGGAATGTCCACACAGATCTCAACAAAGTATATGTCAATAAAGCCAGGATGGCATACTATTCTATATGGCCTCACACTCTTGTGAGATAGGGGGTTTGCCTCAAAATAAATTTTGGAAGGCAACGTAGTTGAAGTCAATTCGTACCAGAGCAGAAAAACAACAGCTGGTTGTCTGTATTAGTCTCTTTCACTGTTTTCTTCAGCACTGGGTTTCTATCACAGATAATATACCCCCTAATTATCAAACAGCATGTGGCATGGAAGGGCTCAGTGGCTTGTGAAATAAAAACCTTCCTGAAGACTCACCATGGTCATAAGCTCAAATGGATCCAGAGGGGCTTGTCAAGTGGTGATGCTTGCTTTAATATCTTTTTAATTTGTTTTTCCTTGGGAAAAAAAAAACTGGATTATTTTGTCTTATTGAGCAAATAAGATCCTGAAAGTAAATGTAGCCACTGAAAGGGGAGGAGAAAAGCATAGAAGAGATGAACTAAAGACATCTCCTGGGATAAACAAGAAGTTAACCATGGAGAGAAGATTTAAAATTAAACCTACAAGATTAGGGAGAAAAGAAAAACATATCATGTGATGAAAGACTTTTTTTTTCTTTTTTTTTTTTACAGTATGGAAAGAGGGTCCAAGCATTCTTGATGAGACTTAACAAGCTGTGGGCAGATGGTAATAGTGGAGAACACTCACTTTCAGGGGACTAAGGGAAGGGATGAGAGGAAGACTGATGGAAGGTGGGACTGGGAGTGGTGAGGAAGGGGCTTCAATCTGGATATATAATGAATAAATTGTGAAGAAAAAATTTAAAAAAGGTGATTATAATCAAAGTACTTACATGCATTTATGAAAATGTCACACAACAAAGAGTGCAGGGAATCATATGAAAAAAAAAGGAGAGTTAGTATGATGTGGAAAGGATAGGAGCTCCAAAGGACCAAATATATCTGGGCACAGGGGTCTTTTCTGAGACTGACACTCAAGGACCATGTATGGATATAACCTAGAACCTCTGCTCTGATGTAGCCCATGGAAGCTCAGTAACCAATTGGTTTCTCATAGTAAGGGGAACAAGGAGTATTTCTAACAGGAACTCAATGGCTGGCTCTTTGAACTCCCCATGCCCCAAGGGAGGAGCAGCCTCCTTAGGCCACAGAGGAGGACTTTGCAGCCAGTCCTGAAGACACCTGATAAACCAGTATCAGATGTAAGGGGAAGAGGTCCTCCCCATCAGTGGACTTGGAAAGGGGCAGGGAGGAGGTGAGTGAGGGAGGGTGGGATTGGAAGGGAATGAGTGAGCGGGATACAGCTGGGATAAAAAGTTAACAAAATCTAACTAATAAAAATTAAAAAATAAATAAAAAATAAAACCTATTATTTTATAATTAATACATGCAAATAAAATGTGTAAAAAAAAACTCAGTTAAGGCTCCTGCAGCATAACATTTTGTGTACTACAAAAGGCATTTTGAGAGCTGAAGAGATGGCTAAGAGTGGCACTGCTCTTTCAGAGGACCTGAATTTGAGTCCCAGAATCCAAGTTTCACAACTCACAACTGCCTGTAACTCCAGGTTCATAGTATCCAAATCCTCTTTTGGCTTTCACATCTACCTGCAACCTACATTTGCATCAACCCACCCAGAAACAAAGCACTGTGACTGTTTTCAGAGTCTAACATCCACTCTCTCATGGCATTTCCATGTGCCCCCTTCCAAAAGATTATCTCAGCTGGGCTTCTCAATGGCTGACACACCCTGCATGGAGAGAAGAAGGAAATGAGGTCCCCGTTGAGCATCCAGCTGCTCCCCAGCATCCTTTCAGGCAACTCTGCCTTAATTACATGTGGGCTGCATACATACATACATACATACATACATACATACATACATACACACACACGCGCGCATACACACACACACACACACACACACACACATATATATGGGCACTATCTCTATCTAATTGACTACAGGGAAACCTTTCCCCTTCAGGGTAAAGGCTTTCCTGCTGTAGCTGGCTAAGGAGGACCATCCACACCATCTGTAAATAACTCTTCACCTATGTTTTTTTTGTTTGTTTGTTTGTTTGTTTTTTTTTGTTTTTTTTTTAATAGTAAGCACAAGAAACTCACTTACAGGTTTCCATAGTGAATCACTGGCAGAATCAGGACTCAGTATAGATTTTGTTTATGTCTCCTCCTGAGAAGGAATTTTAGAAAAAGACACATATATACATGATTTAAATTAACCCATAAATCTTTACAAAGAGACAGCCTACATGATTCTTTATATACTAAGAAAATAATAAGAATTAATTTTTGAGAACTTGTTAATTTTCCACTTCTGTGTATATATATATATATATATATATATATATATATATATATATATATATATACATGTACTAGCAAATACAAACATCAATGAAAGAAATGTCATTTATTTAATACAGTCCAATTTTTCATTGAAATACATTTTGAAAATGTAGACCTGAAACATTGTGGTATGTTAATAAAAATCTGGGATTAAAAAGACTAGATTTCTTAAATCTTTTAAAAGTGTATTCATAGTTTTGTATATTAATGTTTTGCCTTCTTGTGTGTTTGTGAACTGGTTATGTGCCTTTTGGCTAAAAAGATCAGAAGAGAGTTAGATAATTTTTTTTGTATTTTTTAAAATTTTTATTAATTATACTTTATTCATTTTGTATTCCCCCCTGTAGGTCCCCCTCCCTCCTCCCCTCCAACCCCTTCCTCCTTCTCCCTTCTCCACCCATGCCCCTCCCCAACTCCACTGGTAGGGGAGGTCTTCCCTTCCTTCTTTCTGATCCTAGTCTATTAGGTCTCATCAGGAGTGGCTGCCTTGTCTTCCTCTGTGGCCTGGTAAGGCTGCTCCCCGGCTCAGGGGGAGGTGATCAAAGAGCAGGCCAATCAGTTCATTTCAGAGACAGTCCCTGTTCCCATTACTATGGAGAGTTAGATATTTTGAAATTGGAGTTACATATAGTTGTGAACCACCATGTTTTACTGGGAACAGGGGTCAGCTCCTCTGCAAAATCAAAAACATTCTGACTGCTGAGATAGCTCTCTAGTCCCCTAAAACTCTACATTTTAAATTAAAAAAAAATTGTTGAAATAAAGACTCACAAAGAGTTTTGGAAATAGAGTGGATTCCAATAAAACACAGCTTCTCCTATTACCTTGTGAAGCCAGAGAATGAAACTAGCATTGGACTCATAATGACTACAGTATATATAAAACTGCAATGAGGGGGCAGTATTGGCTTGGTGTATTCTGTGGTATATGGTGAATGCTCTTCATGTTCATCTACACAGAAAATCTTCATCAAACTTATTTACACATTGTGAAATAACTTGTTATTAACCATTTTCACAAATGCATATACATTCAGAGAGGAAGAAAGACATTGCTCTTCTAAAAATGAATGATATTTGACAATGCTACAAATGATTTATTTATTCATTTAATGCAAAATATTTATTTATTTACTTACTTACTTAAATGATACAAAATTAGGCATATTTGAAGAAAGCTGTGACTTGCAATTAACTTTGCCCTGTGTCAACTATGCCTCAATGACACTGCTTTTACTTCTTTTTTTTTTTTAAATTAATTACACTTTATTCAGTTTGTAACCCCCATAAGCCCCACCTTCCCCCCTCCCGATCCCACCCTTTCTTTCCCTTCTTCATGCATGCCCCTCCCCAAGTCCACTGATAGGGAGGTCCTCCTCTCCTTCCTTCTGATCTTAGTCTATCAGGTCACATCAAGAGCGGCTGCATTGTCATCGTCTGTGGCCTGGTAAGGCTGCTCCCCCCTCAGCGGGAGGTGATCAAAGAGCAGGCCAATCAGATTATATCAGAGGCAGTCCTTCTTCCCATTACTAGGTAACCCCCTTGGACACTAAACTGCCACGTGCTACATCTGTGCAGGGGTTCTAGGTTATCTCCATGCCTGGTACTTGGTTGGGGTATGAGTCTCTGGGAAGACCCTTGTGTTCAAATTTTCTGGTTCTGTTGCTCTCCTTGTGCGGTACCTGTCCACTCCAGTTCTTACTATTTCTCATTTCTTACATAAGATTCCATGCACTCTGCCCAACAGTTGGCCATATATCTGTGTCTGCTTTGATAGTCTGCAGGGCAGAGCCTTTCAGAGGCCCTCTGTGGCAGGTTCCTAGATTATTTCCTGTTTTCTTCTTCTTTTGATGTCCATCCTCTTTACCTTTTGCGATGGGGATTGAGGATTTTAGTCAGGGTCCTCTCTCATGATTAGCTTCTTTAGATGTACAGATTTTAGTAGGTTTATCCCATGTTATATGTCTATATGAGTGAGTATATACCGTATGTGTCTTTCTTCCTCTGGGACAGCTCACTCAGGATAATCTGCTCCAGGTTCCACCATTTACCTGTAAATTTCATGATTTCCTTATTTTTCATTGCAGAGTAATACTCCATTGTGTAGATGTACCACAATTGCTGCATCCATTCTTCAGTTGAAGGGTATCTGAACTGTTTCCAGCTTCTGGCTATTACAAATAAAGCTGCTACAAACATGGTTGAGCAAATGTCCTTGTATATTTGAGCCTCTTTTGGATATATGCCTAGGAGTGGTATGGCTGGATCTTGAGGAAGCACTATTGCTAGTTGTCTGAGAAAGCACCAGATTGATTTCCAGAGTGGTTGTATCAGTTTACATTCCCACCAGCAGTGGAGAAGGGTTCCCCTTTCTCCACAACCTCTCCAGCATGTGTTGTCCCTTGAGTTTTTCATCTTGGCCATTTTGATATATGTAAGGTGAAATCTCAGGTTCATTTTGATTTGTATTTCCTTAATGGCTAATGACATTGAGCATTTCTTTAAGTGTTTCTCTGCCATTCGATATTCCTCTAAAGAGAGTTCTCTGTTTAGCTCTGTTCCCCATTTTCTAATTGGATTACTTGGTTTGCTGTTTTTCAGCTTCTTTAGTTCTTTATATATACTGGATATTAACCCTCTGTCAGATAAAAGGTTGGTGAAGATTCTTTCCCAATCTGTAGGCAGTTGTTTTGTTTTGATGACGGTGTCCTTTGCTTTACAGAAGCTTTTCAGTTTCATGAAGTCCCATTTATTGATTGTTGCTCTTAGAGCGTGTGCTGTTGGTGTTCTGTTCAGGAAGTTGTCTCCTGTACCAATGAGTTCTAGGCTATTCCCCATTTTTTCTTCTAACTTATTTAATGTGTCTGGTTTTATGTTGAGGTCTTCGATTCACTTGGACTTTAGTTTTGTGCAGGGTGATAAGTATGGATCTATTTTCAGTTTTCTACATGTAGACATCCAGTTAGACCAGCACCATTTGTTGACGATGGTATCTTTTTTCCATTGTATGATTTTGGCATCTTTGTCAAAGATCAGGTGTCCATAAATGTGTGGGTTTATTTCTGGGTCTTCTGTTCGGGTCCGTTGATCCACCATTCTCTTTCCATGCCAGTACCATGCAGTTGCAAAAATACTCAACAAAATACTTGCAAACCAAATACAAGAACACATTAAAGATATCATTCACTATGGCTTCATCCCAGTTATGCAGGGGTGGTTCAATATATGGAAATCCATCAATGTGATCCACCATATTAACAAACTGAAAGAAAAAAAAACACATGATAATCTCCCTAAATGGTGAAAAATCATTTGACAAAATCCACCATCCATTCATGTTTACAGTATTGGAGCAATGAGGGATACAAGGCACTTATCTAAACATAGCAAAGGCGATATACAGCAAGCCTATAGCCAACATCAAACTGAATAGAGAGAAACTTAAAGCAATCCCACTGAAATCAGGGACAAGACAAGGCTGCCCACTCTCTCCATATATCTTCAACATAGTTCTGGAAGTCCTGGTTAGAGCAATAAGACAGTTGAAGGAGATTAAGGGGATACAAATTGGAAAGGAAGAAGTCAAATTATCACTATTTGCAGATGATATGATATTATACGTGAGTAACCCCAAAAACTCTACCAGGGAACTCCTACAGCTCATAAACACCTTCAGGAAAGTGGCCTGATACAAAATTAACTCAAAAAAATCAGTATCCCTCCTGTATACAAAAGACAAAAGGGCTGAGAAAGAAATTAGGGAAACAACACCATTCACAATAGCCACAAATGACATAAAGTACCTTGGTGTAACCATAACCAAGCACTTGTATGAAAAAAAAATTTCAAGTCTCTGAAGAAAGAATTAGAAGAAGATATCAGAAGGTGGAAAGATCTCCCATGCTCATGGCTTGGCAGGATTAACATAGTAAAAATGGCCATTTTACCAAAAGCAATGTATAGATTCAATGCAATTCCCATCAAATTACCAACACAAGTCTTTACAGACCTGGAAAGAAAAAATCTCAACTTTATAGGGAATAACAAGAAACTCAGAATTGCTAAAACAATCCTCTACAGTAAAAGATCTCCTGGACTTATCACCATCCCTGATCTTAAGCTGTCCGATAGAGCAACAGTTATAAAAAATTGCTTTTACTTCTGACTTGATTTTGATTGCTATGGAGGAATCAACATCTCAGTTATCTATAAACTGCAATATGACTAATTGTGATAAGTAACTTTCATATCAGATAAAAGTCATCCACAGACACAATTCAAGGGCTGCAGAAGTCTGCATTCGTTCGTAAGGGTTTGGAGCAAACGTCAAGATCACAAAGGGAATATAGCTTTGAAATATAGATGCATTTTCCTCATGCAGCAGCAATTCTTGAGGCAGGATTCATCCTGCAGCTTCAAAACTGAACATCACTGAGTTAACGGGGCTCTCTGAGACTGCTGTGATCTCCAAGGAAAAGGAGAAAGATGCTTACAGGAAATTTACACAAGATGGTATCTCTGGTCTACAGCTAAACAGGAGGGGAGAAGAATGAATACTTTCTACCTCGTGAGGAACTTTTGTGTTATATTTGTCTTCATAACCCACCAGACAGTAAGGGGTACATGACAAAGTATTATCTTAACAAAATTTTATGGTATCTTAGAGGATTGGATGAGCTTAGACCATCACAGGTCAGAGAGCAAAAGGGTGCAATCTTGATTCAGTGAATTAGAGATTTAAAATATAAATGTAGGGTGGGTGCTAGGTTAGCAACATAGGGTTTAGTTTTACTGATTTTGTAGAATTTAGAGGAAAAAAGAAAAAGATGTTTTGTTTTTTTATTTTACCTATCAACTACTGTGACCTTTTAAAACTCATTTTTGAAAGCTGGAACAGTGTCTCAGTAGGTAAGAACACTGCCAGCAATTCCAGAAGATCTGAGTCTAGGTCCTAACAATCATTTGGCAACCCACAACCATCTGTAACTACAGTCTCTATGAATCTGAAGCTCTGCACACATGTAGTACACAGACAGACCTGAAGACAAAACATCTACAAACATGATGATGATGATGATACTTTATAATGTTTTCACACATATGGGTTTGCCTATACGTTGGCCTTTTGTGTCCAGTTGCCAATGAGAGTTGTCAAAAGAGGGCAATGTATCTTCTGAAGAAGGCTTTAAAAAGAGTAGTGAGCTACTTAGCACAAATGCAGAGAGCAAAGCTCTGGTTTCTTGATTCAGAGCTCTTAACCTCTCCAGCCTCTCCAGCCTTGGAGTTCTCTTTTCATGTGTGAAATAATTGACAGACAGATCATGCAAGACCTGATTGTAAATTGAATTAGTTGAGATCGTTATGTTTGCAAACGTAGCTTTTAAAGTTTTAAATAGAACCTAAACTCTAAACTCTAGGGTATACCTGTTAGTTGACTAATGCCAGGGGGTCTGCAGCAATTAGTGATAGCATCATGAAAGGAGTTTTAAAAAACGGTATAGTAGCCTACTACATATTTAAAATAATTTTATTCTCCTAGGATCTAAAATTCCGCAAGCTTTCTCAATATGCTGACATATTGGACAGGACTGAGCCATGAGGCACAAACTGTGCAAATACCTTTTACAATGTCTTATACTATATTTCACTTTCCTGGATACCAGCTGGCTCCCTAGCACTCCATGGGGACTAAACTCTACCTGTGGCTGCAACTAGCCATGCTGCATATTCATGAAAGTTGTCTCAGGAAGAACCAGCAAAAGACATGTGGCTATAAAACTCTATGGATGGTGCCAAAACAAACAAACAAGCAAACAAACAAACAAAAATTCAGAGGAGCTGAACTGGCCAAAACTGAATTTCAAAACCTAGACATAAACTTTGCATGGTACATATTCATGTAAAAAATGATAATTGTTTTAGTACATCCTCACAGTATTAGATATTAGGATCTGATACTGCTGTTTCCAAAGACAGTGAATACTTACTCATCTCCAAATTAACCATTGCATCTGTGTAAATTATCCTTCTTCCAATACAAATTTATTGTGAACTTGAACTTACAGTTTAACTTCCATCGACCTCAGAACAATCATTTTTGAAAGAGGAGGGAACATGTTACCAGGTGACTTTCATGTTAGATTCAGAATATTTTACCAAATTGTAAAATGATTATGATTAATTGTATCAAAGGGATAATATTTATAAGGAAACATAATTCTTACAAATTAATTGTAACAGGGTGTATAGAAGATATTAAAGCCAGAGGAGCTGGGCAAGTAGTCATTTTCTTTTGAATATTAATTTGCCTTTCTCTCACTGTATGGTACTCTGAATTCCAACTCATAAGTCAGAGAACTAGCCACTCACGAATTGTGAATTCATATAAAATGATTCAAGTACCTTGTGAGAAGGATTAATTTGCAGAGTACCAATGCCAAATTCTTTAGAAACATCTCACAGTCATCTATCTATCTTGGACCAGTTATTGAACCAAGTACCAATAGAAAAGTCTGTGGACATGGAAGATAAATTCCATGATGCAGCACCTTTTATTTGATTTGGGCATGAGAGACTTTGACAGTCACTAAAGAGAGAAAAATTATTAATACTAATGTACAGATTAAGTAGTTTCATAACAAAATTTTGTGTACCATCCTGTCTAGCGAGTATACTAATGCTACTTCCCTCTTGGGGTTGCCAGGCCACAGAGAAAGAAGATGCAGCCAGTCCTGATAGGGTCAGATAGAAAGGGAGAAGAACCTCCCCTATCAGTTGACTAGGGGATGGGCATAGGGAGAGAAGACGGAGGGAGGAATTAAGGGAGAGGGCTACATCAATGATACAAAGTGAATAAACTGTAATAAATAAATAAATAATTTAAAAAACAATGAAAACTACCCAGCCTGTGATTAAGAATCTATGACCTAAAGTTATAAACTTTATTATTCTCTTGGTCATCAAGGAAATAAACCATTGTATTAAACAATCTAAAGCAGATGATAATGCAGAGATGATATATGCTTATCTTTGGAAATGAATTAATTTCTCTTAGAAAGAGATCTAGCTTTGTAAGTTTTTATTTGAGCTAATATTAAAATTAGTGTGCATTCCCTAAGCAGGTATTCAGTTCTAGAACAGAGAGTGAAATCAAATGTATGCTTGGAGGCAAAAAAGAAATCAGTCTGAGATTAAAACAGCTCTGAATAATTCATGGATGAGTAATTGGGAGATGACTGACAACTAGAAATTGCCTGACAAATAACCTTTACAGGTATTTATAAAACTTCTTCATGAGCATGAGCTACATTTGAAATGGGGAGGCACCTGGTGACATTTTATCTACTAATCAGTCAAGTTCCAGGCCTTCCACTGCCTATCAAAGCAGAGGGTGTGATAAGGCACACAGGGGATTTTACACACTTATGGCTCAGCAGATTTGGCATCACTTTGCACAATTAAATGTTTCCAGCAGGGTTACAAAGTCACATTACATGATGTGTGTCTTAGAAGACAGGAGGCTGGAACATTTGGACAGGTAGTCTACTTATTGCAGGTCAAAGAAGATCCGCTTTTCTTTTCTTTTCTTTGACTTATAAAGGTCCAGTCTGCCATGTGTGGATTAATTACTTTTCTTTTGCTGTGCTATAACAGCATGACCAGAAGCAATTTATAGATGCATGAGTTTATTGGGGCTCATGGTTCCAGAGGGATAAGTCATCTGTGGCAGGTTGGTATAATAACAAGAGGCTGCAGAAGCACAAAGCTGAGAATTCACATCTTCAACCAAAAGGACAATCCCGAGAGTGAGTTGGATATAGAACAACAGTATGAACACTCAAAGGTGACCCCACATCTACTAAACCTCCACAAACAGAGCCACCAACTGGGGATAATTATTCATACAGTTGAGGATCTAGAGGACAGCCTCATTCAGACTTCTACAGTGTGTATTTGTATTATCTTCCTTCAGTATTCGTCTTCCTGCGTTTAGATTTTCCCTATTACGAGGCCATTATTAAAATGCCTACTTTTAATTTATTTACCTACTTTGCAGACTCTGTCTAAACAGGTTACATTCTGAGACACTGAATATCAGCATTCAACATATGTAATTTGGAGAAACATAATTCAACCTGCCACAGGTAGTTACTTGGAAATAAAAATTCCAAACGAATGTCTACACAAAGTATGCAGTTTAATAAAAAATAAATAAAAATTTTGCTTACCTAGTCACATACCTCTGCTCTTTCTATAAAGAGATGACATGGGCACTTACAATCTTAAAACCCAAATAAAACATATACAAAGAAAGAGTAATAGACCGAAGGATATTACTGGATGTGGGTGGGATTCTGAGAGCTAAAGTTTTAAGCAGGTATGGAGACAGGGAGGTGCACAAAGGTGATAAAGAGGTAGGTTAATCCAAACAGGTGATGTACAAAGAGGTTTTATGAAACTCCACTAATTTGTAAAATTATTCAAACTTAAAAAATTTAAACACAAATATTCAGTGTAAGTGAATACTACTGAATTTGAAAGACATGATTTATAAAATAAAAATCTCAGTTCCTGACACAAGTTATAACCTTCTCCATTATTGTTTAGGCTGCACAGGTACCTAAAACAATGCAGGCCATTGTCATTGCTCGTGGTTGTCTACCACAACTTGATGATGGCTTACTTTGCTCTCTGTCATGATGATAAAGCACATCATGTTACTAAAGTAACTCTAGGAGGAAATATTTTATTTCATCTTAAAACTCCAAATATCATGACAAGGAATCAGTTCAGGAAATCAAGAAATGAAAAAAGAAGATAAAGAAGGAAGAATAAGAAGAAGATGAAGAAGAAGAAGAAGAAGAAGAAGAAGAAGAAGAAGAAGAAGAAGAAGAAGAAGAAGAAGAAGAAGAAGCAGCCATTGAGAAATAGTGCTTACTGCCTTTTTTCCATGGATTGCTGTTGGGTTAATTTAGTGTCATCAAAGGTGGTACTGTCCACTGTGAGGTGAGCCCTTCCACGTCAATCTTCAATCAAAACTGTTCTAGAGTCTTTTAACAAGCCAATCTGATGGAACTATTTTCTTAATTGAAATTTCTTTTCTCTTCTCTTTTGACTCTAGTTTATGTCAAATAGACAAAATTCAAGCCAGGACAGATGGTACGATTTTGCTACTGAAGATAGAACACATTTTCAGTGAAGGACACAGAGAAATTACCCTTGAACTGACTAGGACTAGTTCTCCCTAAAGAAATGTCTCTATAGTGCTGGAAGGTATTATCAAAGCTGTAGAAGGAGAAAGACGTCAATAATCCTAACCAGCACTGGACTCCACCTGCTACAATACCAACCTGTCAGGCAAGATGTATTCACTGGTGCAATAGTGGCAATTTCATTTAAGGGAGTAACCAGTTTCTCTCTTGACTGGATTTGGGGCTTGTTCCACAAATGGACATTTATGCCTGATATGGCATGATTAAACTAATGGTAGGAAAGTCATAGGTCCAAGAGTAATTAAATTGCCAGGTGAATATATTTATTTTTATATTTTATATTCATAGATTAGATCAGTACTGTTTCCAATAATGGCTCAAGAAGCTTGTTATTACAATAGGCTTAGTGAATACAAAGACTCATAACTGTTCAAAGTATGCAAAAGTGACAGTGAGTTATCAACCATTAATGGGAATACAGCACTGTCAACCCAATTATAGGCTCAGAAAACATCATAGACTAGTGGGTAGAAAGAATACAAAAGCTGGAAAATGGAGATAAATGTTGTGATTTGTTTTGTTTTGTTTTGTTTTGTTTTTGGCTGCGACCAGGCTGTTGAACACATTGATACACAGTTTCTATGTTTAAATGTACAAGACCTGAACAACATTATGCCAGTTAAAAACTCAACATTGAGCAGATGCCTCTGTCCCCTGTTGCCTTTTTGCTGCAGCCATGGTCAACCCCACCATGTTCTTCCACATGGAGCCCGAAGGCCAGCTCTTGGGTCGCGTCTCCTTCGAGCTGTTTGCAGACAAAGTTCCAAAGACAGCAGAAAACTTTCCTGCTCTGAGCACTGGAGAGAAAGGATTTGGATATAAGGGTTCCTGCTTTCACAGAATTGTTACATGATTCATGTGCCAGGGTGGTGACCTTACAAGCCATAATGGCACTGGAGACAGTTCCATATTAGGGGAGAAATTTGAAGATGAGAACTTCATCCTGAAGCATACAGGTCCTGGCAACTTGTCCAGGGCAAATGCTAGACCAAACACAAATGGTTCCCAGGTTTTTTTAAAAATCTGCACTGACAAGACTGAGTGGCTGGACGGCAAGCATGGGAAGGTGAAAGAAAGCATGTACATGGTGGAGGACATGAGCGTTTTGGGTCCAAGAATGGCAAGACCAGCAAGAAGAATACAGTTTTCAGCTACAGGCAACTCTAATTCTTTTGACTTGTGGTCATCTTACCCACCAGACCACACCTTCTGTAGATCAGGACAGCAACCCATGTCTCATTTGCTTGAAGTAACCTATGATCTCCGCTCTAATTGAAATTCTATGGGTTCCATGTTTCCCTCATTCCCCTCCAAGTCTAGTTGGATTGCAGACTTAAGTTTATGATTATAAATAAAAAGTAAATAAGAAAAACAAACAAAACAAAACAAAAAGTCAATATTGGAGAAAAAAGGGTCACAGAGGTCCCAACCCTAGATGAGGAGCTATTAGCAGCAGATAACTTCTAGAAGAGAAAGAGTCGTTTTTCTTTGCTGGATGGCTACTGTTTGTTTGACAGTTCCCCTTTGGATGAACCAATATGATGATAACATTACGTGAACAGAATAGATTATTTAAATCAGAATATAAATTGGAAGGAAAATGTGTCATAGGATGCTGGAAGAATTAAAGGGAAATGATATGATCAATATATATATATATGATCCATGAATAAAGAATATTTTGAAATACTGACCATATTCAAAATCTGTTAGTAACATAACACAGGGAGTAAAAAACATGATTCTAGTTATGTCCTACTGTGTTTGGTTTACCCTAATATTAAAAACAAAAACTGATTTTTCAGTTTAATACAATCAAGTATTTCTAAAAGTAAGGGGCTGGATGTACAGCTCAGTGGTAATGCACTTGCCTGGCATGTGCAAAACCCTAGGTTTGATTCCCTGTCCAGCAATGAAAATTAAAAAAGTAGATCATTGAGGGAGCTCATGTGAAAATCAAGTTAATTAAATGGGTAATACTACTTTAACAACCAGAGTTCAGAGAAATGAGAATTTCTTTGAAAGAGAATATTAACCAATTCCAACAATTTTATGTTTTTAAAGATTAATTTATATGTACGAGTGTTTTGCCTGCATGTATGCATGTCCATTGCATGTAATATTTATGGAGGCCAGAAGAAACTGTCATATCTCATGAAACTGCAGTTAATGCTGGTTGGGAGCTGCCATGTAGTTGGTAAAAAACTGTACCTTTCAAGAACAGCAAGTTCTCTTAATTGTTGAACCAACTTCACAGCCGCAAGTACATACTCATTTATGCCTCTGCTACACTAACCTATATCTAGTTTTCAACCCAGGATCTCATAGAGATTATGGTGATTCTTGAATTGGCTTTGGCCTAATCTTCTTAGATTACCGTCTATTTTTCTATCTTCTCATGTATTTCCTGTTCTTCTCACTTTATTTTATTTTCAGATTCAAAGTTGGTCTTTAATTTAAAAACCATGAGGTCCAAATTAACTTTCTACTCACCGTTCTCATGATACCATTAGCACTATGCTCTCTCATGGAACTATTCAAGTTGCCTATTATACAAAAACAAACAAAATAAAACAAGTCTATGCATTTGCCTGTTTCTTTCCAGTCTTAATTACTAAAGAGTAGGAGTCATATTTTACTATTACCATCAAAGGGTAGAATCTTACACATTGAAAAAGAGAAATAGTCAAATAGGTCTAAAATTAAATGTCCATTATGGTTCATGGACTACTAGAGAAATAAATATTTATTAAGTTCAAGGATAAGTTAAGTTTTTATTTTCATGTTAGATAATTAGGTCTACGATAGTCTATATTTTTTGTTGGACTAATTTTATATTTCAACAAATGTGGCCATTTAGAACATCATAAAAGCAAAACTCAAAAGATGGAATCCCAGGAAATATAAAATGGTTTATTATTTGAGAGCACTTATTACTCTTACAGAAGTTTTGAATTCAAATGCAATACCTATGTCAACTTGCTCATACCTTTATATAACTCCAGCTCCAGGGGTTACTGACTGTTGAACGCACCTGCATTCAGGTGTGTACTTCCATACACAGATTCACAAATGCATAATAAAACAAAGTCATAACAATGAGCTTCTCATCAAGTTGCATTAAAATATACCCTTATTACTCCCGCTATTGATATTAGCATTTTACTTTGCCTGTCAGCAATAGATTTACTTTCATTACCCCCAATATACTTTAACCACAAGCGTAACTCTAAGAATATCTTCTTCTTTTTTTTTTCCTAAATTATCTCTAAAGCATAATGATCTCCCTTGCTATGATTACCAATGTATATATTATTGTAAGAGGAGAAGCTGCTGTAGTGAAAAGGACAGCAAGGATACTTAATAAGCTTAAGAATAACACGGTATATACTCACTCATATAAACATACAACATAGAATAAACCCACTAAAATCTGTACATCTAAACAAACTAAGCAAAAGAGAGGACCCTAACTAAAAATGCTAAATCCCCATTCTGAAAGGCAAAGAGGATGGACATCAGAAGAAACAGAAAACAGGAAACAACCTAGGAACCTGCCACAGAGGGCCTCTGAAAGCCTCTGCCTTGCAGACTGTCAAAGCAGATGCTGAGCCTGATGGCCAACTGACAGGCAGAGTGAATGGAATTATATGTAAGAAGTGGGAAATAGTAAGAGCTGGAGAGGACAGGAACTCCACAAGGAGAGGAACAGAACAAGATAATTTGAACACAGGGAACTTCCCAGAGACTCATACTCCAACCAAGGACTATCCGTGGAGATAACCTAGAACCTGGACAATGCAGCCACTTCTAATGAGAACTGATAGACTAAGATCAGAAAGAAGAAGAGGAGGACCTCCCCCATCAGTGGACTTGGGGAGGGGCATGCATGCAGAAAGGGGGGGGAGGGTGGGACCTGGAGTGGAGGAGGGAGGGGCTTATGGGGGGATACAAAATGAATAAAGTGTAATTAATAAAAGTTTAAAAAAAGAATAATTCCAAAGAAGATTTTGGTAATTGTTCATCAATGAAAACTTAAGAACAAACCATTGTCAATATTTCAAACTTTAAATGTGAGTCAACAATAGAAAAAAAAAAAAAAGAAAGGAATTTAGAATGAAAGGAAGCTGAATTTTTTGGGGAAAAAAAGAAATAGAACAAGGTGAATGTAGACAAAGAGGCTGTAATTATGAAAGGGATTATGCTCACTAGAGAAAATTTGCACAATTCACCTGTCGTATTGGTGCCCGGAGGAGGTCAAGACACATCAAACATTCCATGGTATGAAACTGAAAATACATTGAAAAGACTTTCTTGTGAGAAGACAGTGCCTGGCCAGATGGAGTCTCACACAATGCTTTAGGAAGTATTTTCTCCAGTTCAAATGCCACACAGTCTCCCAGAGGTTGCAGCAGCCATGCAAATAAGGGCCAAGCTTGAATAAAAGCTGATGGCGGCAGAACATGTCATCATTCATATGGTGCTGGTTATGCAGTCTTGGAGAAGACAAGCCATGGGGTTGATGGAAAATAAATAAAACGTGCTCCTTTTTATATTATTTTAAATCAAAGAGTTAACTGCAACAAAGGAAGTTTCATCTTTAAAATGTTGAAAGGAGGCTTCATCTGAAATCTTCGTCACCTTTGTGTGAGGTTGAGATTTGTTCTTCAGGCAAGTAGTGTTACTGTTCCCAGCAGGGATGAGAGAGAGCCTCCTTTGACTTTTCAAGATGTAAGCTTTACACAGGCTCATAAGATTTTTTATAAGGACAATGCCTGGCAAAATCTTTCTCCATTCATTAAGTTAAAATTTGTCTGTAGTCAATGTTCTTGCCTAAAGTTATATTCTGTTCTCAAAAGTTACACTCCTCATAACAGTTTGAGTGCTATGGGTTATGTGGCCATTTTCCCGATATCCAGACCCATTTTTAGCAGTGTAAGTGAAGATTGCCTTATAGTTACTCTGGAAAGCCATAAATGGGTCAGTTTCATGGATAGAGCTCCTGAGCTGGCTTTGTTTGAAGGACTGGCAGTGAGGTGGAAGTTCAGTGGAGACCTCAGAATATTGCAAATGAAAACAGGAACATTGTTGAAGAAAAAAACAAAAAACAAAAAACTGTAGATACTGAGTGAAGATGGACCAGGGAGATGGCTTGGACTACATGAGAATTGGTGGTGCTCCCTCCAAAGTCTGTTAGACTTCAGTAAGACCACCATGAGCCTCATATATTGGATGTACAGGTACAGGGTTTGCTGGGTCCCTGAAAAACTTTAGTTTTGGTCTGATCTTTACTTGCTGTGTCCCCATTCTTTTTTTATGTCTTTGAAATAGGAATGCTTACTGTGTTCCCTGTATGTATGCATTGGAAATATATGTCATTTTATTTTAAACTTAAAGATATTCAATGCTAAGATGCCTCCATGAGGTTCGGCACAGACTTTGAACTGTGAAGTAATAATAAGGATGTGAATTTGAGACTAGCACCCTACACACACGGAGATGGTAGTAAGCCCATAGTGTAGGGCTGGAATGCTATGATTTGAAAATGGGATCTCTCCTACAGCACCTGTGTTTAAATCCCTGGTCCCTCAGTTGTAGAATCTTAACAAGCCATGTGGGACCTAGCTGACTGAGGTGAATTGATGGGAAAAGGACTTCACTGTCTTTCTCAGATATGAATAACTTGCAGTGCAGGCTTCTGACTCCCTCCATGGACCAAGCTATTCAAGTAACCTGTGGACATTCAAGATTTGTTTTGTAAGACAAGACATTGCAGCAGCCTGTGGCCATTCGGAAGTCCCTTCCCAGTCTACAAGCAACTGATGTGCTTGCATAAAGAGGTTAAGAAGTAGGAATGAGTTTGCACTTCATCCTCCTTTAATCTGCACAGAGAAGCTTCTAGAGAACTACAGAATGGATCAATGCCGAGAGGGAGGAAAGAGGCGCACTCCCAATGAGAAACTTGCATCAGGATTCTGAGGTGAGGAAAAAACAAGGTTTGTGTAAGCCCCAGATACCTTGATGCTTAATTCAAGTCTATTTCAGCTACAATTACAATTACACCAGCTGCTGTATCAAAGACCTGACAATAACACAGGCACAGTGGAAATAAGGCAACAGGGAATAAGGTGGCACATTCCAAGTTTTTCTTGTGGGTTTCTCATTATAATAGTGATTATTTCCCCTCAGATTTACCTTCCCAGTGTCCGGACTACTTCCCATTCTTTTCTTTCAGTTTTTCCCCCTAAATTAGCTCATTTGATGAATATAAGCTTAGTTTTTAAAGATTTACAGGTTAAAGTGAAAATTATTAAACTCTTGGTGTTCATGTCCTTTTGAATCTCCACATGCTTAAAAGAGTAGAAAATAACATGAATTTACATTTGTCTAACTTCCAATATTACAACTAAGAAGTATTTGTATTAGGTACTATTTTACTCATTCTGGATTATTTCCCAGTTTCTATCTCTCATGGTTATAATATTATTACAAGAACACTCTGCTAATATACTCATTATCAGAGAAGCTCAAAAGATTCTGAAAATAACCCTTAATTGTGTGAGCATCTGAGGTTAATTTGGTCTTCATTACTCTATTTAAAATTGGGTTTCATTTTTATACGAAAATTATTCATACCTTGATTTTATAGCTCAATTCATCTAGCCCTAAAAGAAAGAACACTTATTATTTTAAAACATTTTTTAACACAAGACCTATCAAAAGATTACAACAATAGAGAACATTCTGGTTAACACCTTATTGGCCATCTGTCAGTTGGTGAATGGAAGTCAATAATGATTTGTCAAACAATTAACCAAGTTAATAAATAGTCATAGAATAACCTAATAACCCTGATCCTAGTAGTCACTTGTTGGGATTTAATGTACTGAAACTATTTTATATCATACTTGATACCAAACCAGATGGAATGCAAACATAACATAGCTGTTGATGATTAATCAAAAAAATGATATAATTCACTAATTATATTTCTGGTCCTAGAAATTTTTTGTCTTTTCTATCCAAAAGTTTACAACTAGGCATCATACAGCAGAGAACACTTTAGGCAGAACTATATGCATATCAAGTGTTTGAAAAATGCAAATATCAATATATAATGAAAATACCTGAGGTCTAAACATATTTGATTACATCAATTATCTACTTAAGTTGTCCCATGATAGAAAAAATTACTGTTTAAGTTTTGAAAAAAAATTAAAATGTTAACATTTATCCAAGTCAACAGAAAGTTGAGTATTCATGTTTATAAAGCTAGGACTGTTTATAAAAACAATAATCAACAGGAAACAGCATAGGAACCTACCACAGAGGGCCTCTGAAAGGCTCTACCCTGCAGATTATCAAAGCAGACGCTGAGAATTATGGCCAACTGTTGGGCAGAGTGCATTGAATCTTATGTAAGAAGTGGGAAATAGTAAGATCTGGAGAGGATAGGAACCCCACAAGGAGAGCAACAGAACCAGAAAATTTGAAGACAGGGGTCTTCCCAGAGACTCATACTCCAACCAATTATCAGGCATGGAGATAACCTAGAACCTCTGCACAGATGTAGTCCATGGCTGCTTAGTGTCCAAGTAGGTTACATAGTTAATCCATGTTAACCAACTTCCAGGCTACAAATTCCTAAAACCCATTGGTCTACTCCCGCTAGCAATACTCTATATTCTAAAAGTTTCGTAAGCACCCCCAAACAGCATCATCAACTAGGAACAAAATATTCAAATGCATAAGCCTATGAGGGACATTTTTCATTACATTTTCATACATAGTAACCTACTATAGTAATGGGAAGAGGGACTGCCTCTGACATAATCTGATTGGACTGTTCTTTGATCACCTGCCCCTGAGGGGAGAGCAGCCTTACCAGGCCACATAAGATGACAATGCAGCCATTCCTGATGTGATCTGATAGACTAAGATTAGAAGGAAGGAGAGGAGGACCTCCCCTATCAGTGGACTTGGGGAGGGGCATATGTGAGGAAGGGGGAGAGAGGATGGGACCAGGAGAGGAGGAGGGAGGGCCTTATGGGAGAATACAAGTGAATAAACTGTAATTAATAAAAATAAATAAATTAAAAAAACAATAATCAAGACAGTAAATTCTGGGAATGTAAGAAGAAAGAAGATAAAAGAATTACACAAGCCAGTTGTTCCTTTATATTAAAAAAAAAAGAGGTGATAACAACCTTTTCAAATAGTCTAATAAAAATGGTTTCTTTAAAGTGTCTTTGAGAAATATACAGTACTACCCACACTAACATAAATATGAAATGTACGTATCATATTAGTCACTATGGTGACCCATAGCAACTTATAGGTGAAAATATTTAGTCTGGTTTATGGCTCCAGAGAATAGTCTGAAGGTGGAAAAAGCGTGGCAACAGGTACCCAGAACAAGAAGCTCATTAGCTGTATCCCATTGCCCCCCCCAAAAAAAAAAAAAAAAAAAAACAAGAAAGCATACTGGAAATGGAAACAGGCTACAAATTCCTAAAACCCATTGGTCTACTCCCGCTAGCAATACTCTATATTCTAAAAGTTTCGTAAGCACCCCCAAACAGCATCATCAACTAGGAACAAAATATTCAAATGCATAAGCCTATGAGGGACATTTTTCATTAAACCACTACATTGTGTATTATTCATTATTCAAAAAATATCTGGGCTTTCTCAACTTAATCCATGTTAACCAACTTCCATATGACCATGGCAAATTTTTGTATCACCCTAATTTTCCCCAAAAAACATATATTTAGAGAGTAGTTATTCATACATAGTTATGTCCACTGATAAAATTACTCAGTATATGGACTATACTCACTTTGTGCTATCATTACCAAAATGAACTTGAAACATATAGCATAAACTTTTGCCCAAGAAAGATCATTCGTTACTGAAACTTGTAGATTATTACATATCTTTGTCTTGGGCTATATCTAATATTTTTGTGTTTAATACTGATTCTAGATTAATTTTAAAGCATCTGATTTGATATCTTTCTGGGTAGAGTCTTTCGAGGCCTTCCCAGATGTCCCTCAATGGAGGAATGGGTACAGGAATTGTGGTACATTTTCACAAAGGAATATTACTCAGCCAATAAAACGAGAAAATCATGGAATTTGCAGGCAAAAAGTGGGAACTAGAAAAGATCATCCTGAGTGAGGTATCCCAGAAGCAGAAAGACACACATGGTACATAATCACTTATGAGTGGGTATTAGAATATAATATGGGATAAACATACTAAAATCTGTACACCTAAGGAAGCTAGTCAAGGAGGACCCTGAGTAACATGCTCAATCTTCATTCAGAAAAGCAAATGAGACAGACATCAGAAGAGGGAGAAAACAGGGAAGAGGACAGAAGCCTATCACAGAGGGCCTCTCAAAAACTCTACCCAGCAGGGCATTGAAACATATGCTGAGATTCAGAGCCAAACTTTGGGCAGAATGCAGGGAATCTTATGAAAGAAGGGGGATATAGAAAGACAAGGAGAGCAACAGAACCAAAAAATCTGGGCACAGGCGTCTTTTATGAGACTGATACTCCAACCAAGGACCATCATGGAGATAACCCTGCACAGATGTAGCCCATGGCAGCTCAGTGTCCAAGAGGTTTCTCCAATGATAGGAACAGGGACCGTTGTTGACATGAACTTACAGGCTGGTTCTTTATTCACCTGCACCTGAGAGGTGAGCAGCCTTACCAGTCCACAGAGGAAGAAGAAGCCACTCCTGATGAGACCTAATAGACTAGGGTCAGCTAGAAGGGGAGGAGGACCTCCCCTATCATTGGACTTGGGAAGGGGTATAGGAGAAGAAGAAGAAGGGTGGGATTGGGAAGAAATGGGGAGAGGGCTACAGCTGGGATACAAAGTGAATAAATTGTAATTAATAAAAATAAAATTAAAAATTAAAAAATCAACACCAAATTTTGGGACTGTTGAAAAACAGACATTCTTGAAAAAGAAGAAATGGTTATCTAATCACAAACATTGAATGTTTAGAAAAATTTTGTCCGCATGTATGTTTTTACTAGTTTTATGTCAACTCGACACAAGTTAAACCTTTTGACAGGAAGGAAACTCAATTAATAAAATGCCCTAAGATTGGGTTGTAAGCAAGCCATGTAGAGCATTTTCTTAATTAGTGACTGATGGGGAAGGGCTCCACCCATGCTGGGTGGTGACATTCCTGGTTTAGTGGTCCTGGGTTCTATAAAGAGCAGTCTGAGCAAGCAATGAGGAAAAAGCCAATACACAGCACCCTTCTGTGGCCTCTGCATCAGTTCCTGCCTCCAGATTCCGTCCCTATTTGAGTATGTTTCTTGGATTTCTTCAATGATGTACTATAATGTGGAAATGTAAGCCAAATAAATCTTTGCCTCCCATTTTTTTTTTTTTTTTTTTGTCATGGTGTTTCAAGTAGCAACAATCACCCAAACTAAGACAGCATATCATTGTCGAAGTCTTTAAGCCCAATATGTGGGCCATTGAGGTCCTGGATAGTCTAGCTTTATTACCCCTACTGGACTAAGCCTCAGGCAACAGCTTCCAGAGTTAGGGTCAGCTTGCTGAGACTCCTCCAGGCTAGGCCTCCACATCACTGCTCCACAGGTCTAGTGTCTTGGGTGTTTCATTTGCCCCTATGGCTGCACAGAGCTTTGCTCTAGTATGAAGTATTTGACATTGCCCTAATTTACCTTTCTAATTTAAAGAAGTACTCACTCAGCACTAGGAACTTTCTCTCTTCAGAATGCTAACTGACAAGCACGCAGATTAATTAATGCTTCATTGAATCATCAGTGTGTGTGTGTGTGTGTGTGTGTGTGTGTGTGTGTGTGTGTGTGTAGGGGGCTATATAAAATGTTCTTCCTTCCTTTCATTTTGCCATGTAGCCTCTGCTAAAGGAACTTACTAAAAAGGAATTGTGATTAATGAAATTTAGTCTTGCTAAGGTTGGTATCCCAACAAGCTATCACACCAACTGCATTAAGAACCCTAACATTTTTTTTATCACTTCCCCCTGGTGGGACTTCCCTACCAGGCCACAGTGGAGGAAGATGAACTCAGTCTTCATGTAAATAGATGAGTTGTGGTATCTAGGTAGGGGCTCCTCTATTCTGAAGAATAAGTGAGAGGGGATGTGGGAGAGAGGGTGGGACTGGGAGGAGGAGAGGAGGGAGGGGCCTATGACAAGATGTAAATTGAATTAATTAATAAAAAAGAAAGAGTGTCATTTAAAAAACAACAAAAGAAAAAGAACTTCAGGTATGAAACCTGGCACTAAATGATTTAATAGATTAGTAATTGTGTGGCACCTCAGAATTTGAACCTTACTTCTTTAGAATAACACATGTGTTCCATTTTTATTTCTTGTAATAAATCACTAAATTATTGGAGCATGGTTACTATATATTCTTGAAATATATGCTCTGACATTTTGTAGATAAAAAATAAAAACATTGTGCACATGTTTTAAAAGGTGTGCTATTTTAATCTCATTTCCTCAGAAGCATAATTCACCTTTGAAAATATGTTTTTCTTTATCATGTTCCTTGTGCTGATTCACTCTGTAATTCCTTTATTTTTTTTAGGCTGACACATCTTTTTTTTTTTTATTTTCTCATAATATTTCAAAGTCTGTTAACCTTTTAAACAATTTTTCTTTCACCATCATCATTATTATTTACAATTTATTTACTTTGTATCCCAGTTTTGTAGCTCCCTCCCTCATCTCCTCCCGGTCCCAGCTTCCCTCCCTCTTCCTCCCTAGTCCACTGATAACTGAAATCCTCTTCCTCTACTGTCTGACTCTAGCCTACCAGGTCCCATCAGGACTGTCTGGACCTTCTTCCTCTGTGGGCTGCTTAGGTTGCCTCACCAGGGAGAAGTGATCAAGGAACAGCCAACTGAGTTCATGTCAGAGAATGTCTCTTCTCCCCTTAGTAGGGCACCCACATGGAGACTGAGTTGCCTATAGATAGATACATCTATACCAGAAGCAGCAGAAGAGAGGGCACAGGACTGGATCCTACCATTGATTTCCTGTAAAAGATTCCAACCAGCAGGGATCAGAGCAGATGCAGAGACTCACAGCCAAACTTTGGACAGAGCACAGGAAGTCTTATGGAAAACAGAGGCTATAAAAGGACCCAAAGGTACAGGAGGCACACAAGGAGACCAACAAAGCCAAAAAAGTGTAGGGCCCAGGGGATATTGCAGAGACTGATAGATCAACCAAAGACCATACATAGAGAGGACCTAGACCCCCTGCTTAGATGTAGCCACTCTGTAATTCTTAAATATTAACTAGAATGTTTAAAATTGTCTAAAATAACACTTCATGTTATGCGACTTTATTATTTTATAATCAGCACCACCAGTGGGAAAGCGTTTGTATTTTCTAGTAGCTATTTTGTCATTGAAATTTGATGATTATATATACAATTATAAGTCAAACATGTCTGATTTGGTTAAAATATTTAAAAATCAGAGAATAAAAGTCATTTTACTATTTTTACAGTCAAAGATATTTACGTAAAATATACTTGCCCATGTTTATATTGTAACAATTGCCAACACAGAGTAGACATTTCAAAATGTCATGTGTTATTTAAAATAACACAGCATCCTAGCATTTAGAATTGGATGAGTGGATTCTACAGTAATATATGGGCTATTTCTCATCCAGCCTTAAAAGAAGAGGAGGTACCTAGTCTTATTACAACTTGAGGTCTGCCCTTTTCTGAAGAGAAATTATGGCTGGAATATATAAATAAATAAATAAAAATTGAATTAATATAAACATTATATATTTCTATTAAAAGAATAGATAATGGGCAAATTAAGGCATTATTCAAATATTCAGTAAACCAAGATTTTTAAAACCAAATAACAGGACAATACATTTCACACAGAAAATGAAGCTAAAAGTCTATGGAAAAAAATTATTTTTCATTAGAAGTTTATAGGTTTTCAAGAGTTGATAAATTATAGAAAGAAAACTGCTGATTTAGGAGTGATGTAAAGAACTAAAGTTAGGAATTTAAAAGTTTCTATGATTTTCACTTTAAAAAGTTTCTTAGTTTATTAAAAAGCCAAGTAAGCACTACAATACACATTCTTTAAAACAATAGTTATCTACATAAAATGTAAAATAATTATTCTACCTATTAAATTCTTCAGTTTGTTAGAATTTACCCAAAGGAATTCACAGCTCCCTTTCAATACTTTCATTCCAAAGTTCAATTAAAAATATTCTTTTTCTGGGCTATAATTGAGCAAACCAAAATTGTAGTTGTGAGAAACCAGAAATGTAATCCTTCTTTAGAAAACTGACATGACCTTGTATGTCAGGTTTCTCACGAGGGCAAAGGGGCAATGATTCATGTAGAAATTATTCTTTTACAGCCCCTGAGCTCTTAGAATAGAACTCCAAGCATTTTATAGAAGGAGGCAAATATGTGCCTCCTGGAAACCAGAGTGAAATGATATGCTTAAGATGCTTTTGGCCAGGGCGTGAATGGCGCACATCTTTAATATCAGCACTCCGGAGGCAGACGCAGGCTAAGCTCTGTGAGTTCGAGGCCGGCCAGGACTAAACACAGAGAAACCCTGTCTTGAGAAACCTAAAAGAGAAGTAGGAGGAGGAGGAGGAGGAGGAGGAGCAAAAGGAGCAGAAGAAGGAGGAGAAGCAGAAAGAGGAGGAAGCAGAAGAAGGAGGTGCAGAAGGAAGAGGAGTAGAAGGAGCAGGAGCAGAAGGAGGAGGAAGAGGAGGATCAGGCGAGGAAGAAAAGGAAGGAGAGGTGGTTTGCTGTTAAGAACACAGTTGGTGTGCTTTTATGGTGGTTAATTCTGTTTTCCTTTTGCCTTTTTAATTAAATTGAGAAGAACCTAATAATTCCTAAATACTACTTGTGTTAGTCTCTGCTTCTAGTCCCAGAGATGGCTGAGATGGATTAAGAAGTGATCTTGCTAGTCTCGGATTCTTATTCATATATCTGTCTCACTATCACATTCCTATTCTTCCTTATTTCTTGTTTCTTTGTGTTGTCTTGCGCTCACTTTCTCTTTTTCACATACTCCACTTCCTGCCTGCGAGGACTAGTTCCTCTGCTTTGTTGTGTCATTTAAACTGCAATGGACTGAAGCCATGAGCTGAAATAAACATTACTCCATGAAAGAGAAATGGAAAGAATAAGAGCAAGAGCATCCTAGCAAATTCTTAGGCCTTCACTGAACTCTCGTAGTTGAGTATGGTGGTTGACAACCTTGGCATACAGAAGAAAGTGCAAATTTCTTTTGTATCTACTAAATATTGAAATTGATTCTTTTCTATAATCAGAAGTGCTTACCTCAAAAAAGTTTATCAAAGACTGAAAAGAAAATGGATGCCTTAATAGTTATACACTTATCATATTGATATTCTTTAATGCTTTAGAATTTGAATCTCAGAACATAGTGACACAAGCACACATAGTGACACAAACATACATACATAAGTATATATTTAAACATATATACTTATGTTTACATATATAGACTTTTATATATATGTATACATATATATGTAAATGTATATACTTTATATATAGATAAAACAGGTAACAGAATAAAATGTGTATTACATTTGCATCTACATGAGCACAGAGCCTAACTAAAGTCATTAGCGGTCTTAGGTATTCATTCTGCAAAGAGGAGCATTGGTTTATAACTGTATCTCTATATATGTAGTGTTTAGAAGTAAAATATATACAATGGTTGATAAACAGTCTAATGTTAAATTAGTAGGGGGGATAAGAAAAAAAATCATTTCAAAAGTATACACCTAAAAACATTTAATATAACTGAGTTATATCAAAATTTTGCATTTTAAGTTCTTCAGATAGTTGTTGAGCAAAATCTGCATTGGTAGAATAGTAAATATTTCAGAATATTAAAAAATATTAAATGCTATGCTATAGTTAGTAGAAATTGTATGAAATATTTTAAAAAATAAAAAAGTAAAACCTATTTTCTTAAAGAGGTTACAAGACTCTAAAGGTAAAACTTACTGTGCTTTTATAGGTAATGTATGAAACTATCACATTATACTAATGCCACAGCATTTGTCAATATAACAATAATAATATAGATTATTATTTTAAAATTTAAAAGTAAAATGTGATGTGCATGCCTAACCAACCAGGGACAAAAGGACAAAAATCCTGGAACTGGACTCTCTGTGCTGACCGTCTTCCACCCTATCTCAGTCTTTAGAAAAGAAATGAACATTTTAAAATATTTTTGAGAATTTTGCTATGATGTGTAGGTCAAGGCTGTTAAATATTTTGAAAATATGAGTGTCTCTCAAAGATAAGTACATTACAAACATACTATTTAACACCTCTTAAGTATCAATCCTGTGGAGAGCTCTTAAACTGACACTTTGTTCATGAAGACGTATGACCGGCTCTGTCATGGAGGAACAAAAACGTCCTACATTTACATATACAACACAATTAAAATGGTACAACACAACCGGAGACACCGTGAAAGGGATAGCAAAAGCACCACTATTGTTACATTTTGTTGTAATTTTGCTAAAGCACACATTATCCGGTGAATAAAGATTTATAAATGTGAATATCTGGACTAGAACAAAGTGCACTCATCTATACAGAACATCTTGTAAAATCCATTAAAGCTACATAATTACAGGCAGAAAACATCAGAGTTATAATATGATGTGAGATATCGGAATTAAAGACGTTAGGTAACCAATCATTACTATTATTATTACTAGTGATACTGTATTACAATGCTAATTATGTATAATTAGTATGTAACATAATACTATCGTATTAGAAGCCTATCATAAATATACGAAGAACTACAATGAGAAAAAGAACTATAATAAATAGAGAGAACACCGGAACACTAATTCTATCTCAGTAGTCTCTCTTACCACGGATTAATTTAAAGATGCGGGAGGGAGGGTGGGATTGGAAGAGAATGAGGGAGGGAGCTACAGCTGGGATACAAAGTGAATAAACTGTATTTAATATAAAAAATAAAAATTTAATTAAAAGTCCCCCGAGTTTTCGAAGTGGCCAACAAGCGGCCCTGGTGACTTCTCTCCAGCCCTTGTCCCTCCATCGCTGCCTGCTTGGCTCCCACTGAGTCCTTAACCAGGAAGAAGGCTGTTGTGAACGTGTATCAGGACCTGATGAAGCATGCAGATCCCCGGATTCAGAACTACCCTCTGGTGGGGTTCCCCTGGTTATTAACATCCATCCTCCTGAGTTATGTGCACTTCGTCCTATCACTCCAGCCTCGGATCATGGCTAACCGGAAGACCTTCCGACTCCGTGGCCTCGTGGTTGTCTTCAGTGTCTCACTGGTGACCCTCTCCCTCTGCACTGTCTATACAATCCTGATGTCTGGTTGGCTGAGCACCTACACCTGACCCTGTAATCCTGTAGGCTTTTCCAGAAGCCCTGAGGCACTTCGGATGGTTAGAGTGGCCTGGCTCTTCATGCTTTCCAAGGTCACTGAGCTGATGGACGCAGTGATATTTATTCTCTGGAAGAAAGATGGGCAGGTGACCTTCCTACGTGTCTTCCATCACTCAGTGCTTCCCTGGAGTTGGTGGTGGGGGATAAAGATTGCTCCAGGAGGAATGGGCTCTTTCCATGCCATGATAAATTCCTCTGTCCATGTTGTCGTGTACCTGTACTATGGATTGTTTGCCTTTGCTCCTGTGGCTCAGCCCTACCTTTGGTGGAAAAACAAAACAAAACAAAACAAAACAAAAAAAAAAAAAAAAAAAAACAAAAACATATGACAGCCATTCAATTGATCCAGTTTGTCCTGGTCTCACAGCATAGCAGCTGCATGCGCAGCTCCAACTACTAGCACCCCCTCATTATCCATCTCCTCTGATGTACAGTAACATCTTCTTCGTGCTTTTCTCCAATTTCTGGTATCACTCCTACACCAAGGGAAAGCAGCTGCCCCGTGCAGTACAGCGAAATGGAGCTCCAGCTCCCACCAAGGTTAAGGCCAACTGAGAAGCATGGTCCTATTGCCCACCTAAGTGCCTCAGGACTGCACCTTGGGCAGCATCCACCAGTGTACTCTCCGCCTGCGACCAGGGCTCTTGTGGTCAGGACTGAGTAGGAGGACTGGCTCTCCCCTCCCCACAGCTGGTCTACAGGGACCACTGCTCCCATTCCTTCTCCCAGCCAGCTCCAGAGATGTGGCCACACTGCTGTCTGCCACCAGAACTGGAGGCTGAAAGGACTGGACACTTCTCCCTTCCTGCCTTAAACTTGGGAGAGGAACACTCAGGGCTGGCCCACACCAACGTCTTGTGGCCTTTCTCCTCACACTGAAAAGGTCAGCAATAATCTGTCACTATGGACTCAGGCTCTCTTTTTCACTCCACATTGAAGCTCGAGCTTCTGGGCCAAAGGTCAGGATGGGCAGCAGGCCAGCAATATAGGCTGTGTACTCACTTGTGTCTTAAAGTGACAGATGAAACAAAAAAATAAAAATACCATTTTCTGTAATCCCAGCACTCAGTGAAGCAGAAGTAGGCAGATCTCTGTGAGCTTGAGGCCAGACTGGTCAACAGAGTGAGTCCAGTACAGTCAAGGCCACACAAAGAAATCCTGTCTCAAAAAAAAAAAAAAAAAGTATTTTTCCAACAAGTATCTGAATCTAAAAAGATATTTAAAGATATTTATACTGGATTTGTTGTGGTTTTGTTCATAAAATCTATCATACGATATACCATGATATGCTTAAATAACAATGACAGTGGTTTAATTCCATGAGAAAATTTTCACTCAGCAGTCTTCATTCTTTTATTTGTTTTTCTTTTTTCCCACACACTTTCAACTTTCCTGGTGCTGAATTTATTAATTCTAATGCTGGATAATCCCTTTTTCGCATATTCTACATTCTATTTGATTTCATGATGAGAACCACGGTATATATATCATTGATACAGAACCCACAATTAACCATGTAATGTCAGAATGCACCTAAGCCTTCAACTCAGCTCAGCGAATGGCACAATTCCAATAGTAACCCTGACGTGGTATTCTCTATGAGCACAGCTCCTGTGGGGACCAGAATATACATAGATGGTAGTTATAAACGTGGACAACACAGACGACTCTAATGAAATATAGTACACTCTGCACTCTGACTAATATCACATAAGTGACAAAGTAGACTGTGCATCATTAAAAATGATACACTTCTCTAAAGGAGCCAGAGTCTTTGCTCCAGTGTTTTGTTCCCTCCCTCCCCTTGGTTATATTTCATGAGAAAGGACAGAAGAGGACAGATGTTGTCAAAGGGACAAAGTATAACTGCAAGGACATTTGAAATATATTTTACATGTTAAGTGTGTAACTGTTGATATCTCTATGTGTTTTTGTCATCAGTCTAGTAAAGGGATGTCAGGAGAGGCTGTACTCATGATTCATTCCAAGTGTCATGAAATCAGGAGCGTTAGAGAAGATTCTGTGAACCAGAAAAGGTTTACCACCTCAGTGTTAACTAGCTGTCTGCAGACTCATAGAGGCTAGCAGAGGTTATCCATTGCACTGACCACAGCTTACATGTCTAAACAAGTGAGAACAGTAACATTTCATTGCGAGAATTTGGATGACATTAATCATAGAATCTGAAAGAAAATTGCTGACACCTAATATCTAAACCAAGTAGTTTTATATGACCTGAAAAACAAAATTTAGAGTCTATACATGAATCTATTTACATTTTGTGTCTATTTCAGAAAACCTAGGTTGCTTGGTAAAATCTCTTGTGACATTCTAAGAGGCTCTAATTAGAAGTTACTATTGGAAAACACTGAGTCATAAAAATGATTTAAATACCTAATTGATTTTTAAGCAGAACACCAGGAGAGAAAAAGACTTAAGCAAATGTTGTTTTGTCTGAAATATATAAACCCTTTGAAATGCTAGCACTAAATACATTCTTTAAAATATAAATCTCCAAATGTTGTGATGATCCAAGAGTATGACTGGTTTGGGGATAAATTAACAAATAACTCTATACATTATCAATTAAAGGAATACAAATTGTTATCATTCAGCAACATAACTAGCACTCATTTTACCTATAAATGATTTAACTTTAAACAGTTCCTGGAATTGGGATCAGTCTCTCCTAACCTATCATGTAGGTAGGCAAGATTCACTGCTCATGTGTGAGCCACAAGCCTAGAAATTGCGCCTATGGGTGTTTTTAATTGAAGGCAACAGCCAACCCTGAGAAATAAGGATGCCTTTTCAGAACCTCATTAAATATTCAGTCATGTTTCTTTTGAGGATTAATCAGATTCTAGGAAATATTGTTGACAATCACTTGCAGGGAATTGCCCCGAAAAACATATCTTTAAAATACACTGTAACCCCTCCCCAATTCCAGCTGTCTTTCCCAGTACTCTATCCTCTCCCCTCTTGATTCCTCCCTTTCCTGTCCCCACCCACCCCCGGTCGAGCTGCAATACCTTCCCAGGGACATCCATGCATCTACCTTAAGTGTGTTGTCACTTAGCCTGTGGAGTCTGTGGGTATAGCATGACTATCATTTACTTACAGTTAATAACCACTTACAGGTGAGAACATACCATGTTGGTCTTCTGGTTCTGTGTAACCTCACTCAGGATGGTTACTTTTTTTTTTCTAGTTCTACCCATTTTCCTGAAAAGGAGCTCCCTAGGAATCTACAAGGGTGGGCTTAACTGAGAGTCTTAGTAATGACGGATGCAGGGCCTGAACTGGCCATCTCCTATCAACAGGCAAGACTTCCAGTGGAAGGATTGGGACACCAACTCAGCTCCAAAACCTTCGACCTATAATTTGTTCTTGTAGGATGATGTGCTGGAGTAAAGATGGCACAGGAATTGTGGGAGTAGCTAACCAATGACTGGTCCAGCTTGATACTCATTCCACTAGAGGGAACCCACACCTGGCACTGCCTGCAGGACCAGAAAGCAGAGGCCTGATGGCCCAGAGACCTAGGATAGAACCAAACAAGACTTCAACAAAGAAAGAAAAAAGTCAATGAAATGATTCCTAATGATATTATGCTATTGTCATAGATTGGTGCCTTACTAAACCAATATTAGAGAGGCCTCATCCAGCAACTGATAGGATCAGATGAAGAGACCCATAACCAAACATTAGGTGGTGCTTCAGGAACCCTGTTGTAGATGGGAAGAAAGGATTTTAGGAGCCAGAGTGGGCAAGGACAACCACAAGGAAAGCCACAGAATCAATAAACCTGGACTCAGGTGATAACTGATACTGATGCAACAATCAGGGAGCCTGGATGTGTATGACCTAGACCATCTCCATATATGTTATAGTTGTGTAGATTGGGGTTTTTATGGGACTCCTAACAGAGTGAGCAAGGGCTGTTTCTGGTGCTTTTGCGTGCTATTGGGACCCTCGCCCTACTACTGGGTTCCCTAGTCCATTCTTAATGTGAAGGGAGGTATCTTCTTATTGCAACTTGATATGCCATTGGTTGATATCCCTGAGAGGGCTGCCCCTTTCTGAAGGGAAACAGAGAAGAAGTGGTTGGGGAGGCAGGAGGTAAGGGCAAACTGGGAGGAAAGGAAAGAGGAGAAACTGTGGTTGGGATATAACATATTAGGGAATAAATTAATTTTAAAAAGATAAAAGAAATAAAATACATTGCAATCCAATCAAAGAATGTTCTTGCAAAACAACCCTGTACAACAACAGATCATCTGGAGGTATCTCCATCCCTGATCTCAAGCTGTACTACAGAGCAATAGTAATAAAAACTGCATGGTATTGGCATAGAAATAGAAAGGAGGATCAATGGAATGGAACAGAAGACCCAGAAATAAACCCATGTACCTATGAATACTTGATTTTTGACAAAGCAGCCAAAAACATTCAATGGAAAAAAAATAGCATCGTCAACAAATGGTGGTGGTCTAATTGGATGTCTACATGCAGAAAAATGAAAATAGATCCACATTTATCACCCTGCACAAAACTAAAGTCTAAGTGGCTCAAAGACCTCAACATAAAACCAGATACGCTAAATCTGTTAGAAGAAAAAGTGGGGAACAGCCTAGAACTCATTGGCACAGGAGACAACTTCCTGAACAGAACTCCAACAGCACAGGCTTTAAGATCAACAAACAATAAATGGGACCTCATGAAACTGAAAACTTCTGTAAAGCAAAGGACACCATCATCAAAACAAAACGACTGCCTACAGATTGGGAAAGAATCTTAACCAACCCTTTATCTGACAGAGGGCTAATATCCAGTATATATAAAGAAATAAAGAAGCTGAAAAGCAGCAAACCAAGTAATCCAATTAAAAAATGGGGAACAGAGCTAAACAGAGAATTCTCTGTAGAGGAATATCGAATGGCAGAGAAGCACTTAAAGAAATGCTGATGATAGGAGCTCCACAAGGACCAAACATATTTGGGCATAGGGTCTTTTCTGAGACTGACATGCAACCAAGGACCATGTATGAATGTAACCTAGAACCTCTGCTCAGATGTAGCCTGTGGTAACTCAGTAACCAATTGGTTTCCCATAGTGAGGGGAACAAGGATTATTTCTAACAGGAACTCAATGACTGGCTCTTTGGCCTCCCCACCCCCCAAGGGAGGAGCAGTCCTGTTAGGCCAAAGAGGAGAGCTTTGCAGCCAGTCCTGAAGATACCTGATAAAACAGGATCAGATGAATGAGGAAGAGGTCCCCCCTATCAGTGGACTTGGCAAGGGGCACGGTGGAGATGAGGGAGGGAGGGAGGGACTGGGAGGGAATGAGGGATCGGGACACGGCTGGGATACAGAGTTAATAAAATGTAACTGATAAGAAAAAAATAAAATTAAAAAAAAAAAAGAAATGCTCAACCTCATTAGCCATCAGGGAAATGCAAATCAAATCGACCCTGAGATTTCACTTTACACCCATCAGAATGGCCAAGATGAAAAACTCAAGTGACAACACATGCTGGAGAGGTTGTGGTGAAAGGGGAACCCTCCTCCATTGCTGGTGGGAATGTAAACTGGTACAACCACTCTGGAAGTCAATCTGGCGCTTTCTCAGACAACTAGGAATAGTGCTTCCTCAAGACCCAGGTATACCACTGCTAGGCATATACCCAAAATTTGCTCAAGTACACAACAAGGACATTTGCTCAACCATGTTTGTAGTAGCTTTATTTGTAATAGCCAGAACCTGGAAACAACCCAGATGTCCATCAATGAAAGAATGGGTACAGAAATTGTGGTATTTTTACACAATGGAATACTACTCAGCAATCAAAAAAGAGGAAATCATGAAATTCGCAGGCAAATGGTGGGATCTAGAAAAGATCATTCTGAGTGAAGTATCCCAGAAGGAGAAAGACAAACATGGAATATACTCGCTTATATAGACCTAAAAGATATGATAAACATAATGAAATCTATACATCTAAAGAAGATAATCAAGAAAGCAGACACAGAGTATGATGATCAATCCTCATTTAGAAAGACAAATGGGATATGCATTTAACGTATGACAGGAGTCTACCACAGAAAGCATCTGAAAGACTCTACCTAGCAGTGTTCCAAAGTAGATACTAAGACTCATAACCAAACCCTAGGCAGAGTGCAGGGAATCATATGAAAGAAAGGGAGTTTGATGTGGAAAGGATAGGAGCTCCAAAGGACCAAACATATCTGGGCACAGGGTCTTTTCTGAGATGGACACTCAACCAAAGACCATGAGAGGATAAAACCTAGAACCTCTGCTCGGATGTGACCCATGATAGCTCAGTAATCAATTGGTTTTCCATAGTAAGGGGAACAAGGACTATTTCTAACAGGAACTCAATGACTGGCTCTTTGACCTCCCCACCTCCCAAGGGAGGAGCAATACTGTTAGGCCACAGAGGAGGACTTTGCAGCCAGTCCTGAAAATACCTGACAAAATGGAGTCATATGAAAGGGGATCCTCCCCTATCAGTGGACTTGGAAAGAGGCAAGGAGGAGCCGAGGGAGGGAGGGTGGAATTGGGGAGGAAATGAGGGATACAGCTGGGATACAGAATTAACAAAATGTTACTAATGAGAAAAATAAAATTAAAAAAAAGAAGGAAGGAAGGAAGGAAGGAAGGAAGGAAGGAAGGAAGGAAGGAAGGAAGGAAGGAAGGAAGGAAGGAAGGAAGGAAGGAAGGAGACACAAAGTCAGGAGCAGCTGGTGAGGGGTGGGGTGAAGGTGGAAAGAGTTAAAGGGGAGTTGTGAGGGTAAACATGATCAAAATGCATTGTGTGTGCATGAAATTTTCAAAGAATTAGTAAACTTATATCATATTTAAAAAGCTAGTAGAGAAATCAGAATCTACATGTATACAGTGCTTCAACCTTCAGCAGAAAGCAAGAAGACAAAGATGGCTACTTAGGACAATTATTACTGAAATATGATGTGTGTGCTGAAGGCATGCTCAAATTTGGAATCTTGGCACGTTCATTTCTTCTCATATTAAAAAATACTGATATAAAACACACACACAAAGAATGTTCTTGGTCTGTTTGTTTTGCTTCCAATTTATACATTTGGGGATGTTTTTTTAAATAAAATTTATCTTCTGTGATGCAAATGTTCAGTTATAACAAAGGAAACTATGAATCTACTACAGAGTTCACTAATGCATATCTAAATTTTGATCAGAAATAGTGTCTGTCTAGAAGGAGTAGGAATTGAAATTAGTTCTAAAATTTCTCAGAAAGAGAAGAGAAATCAAGATGAATAACTTTAAAGGAGACAGATAGAAATGATATTAGATGACTTCTGTATGCGTAGAAGGTAAAAGAAATTGGATCATATTATATGATCCCAGCTAATGTATACTGGCAAGAGGCAGGGAATGGTCGAGGATGGAGATGGCTCAGTCTCTATGAAGAAGGATGATTTAAAGCTAACACTGTTGAATTGAATTGGAAAGAATGAAACCAAATAATGTCATACATCTGCCGCTTAATAAGTGAGAGAAGTAGATGAAGAAGACTCATGGAAGAAGATAACTGTTGAGCAAATGTGAAGCAAAGCAAGATAAATAATGTTCAGTTGTTGTTACGGAGAGAAGCAGGATGAATTAAGATAAATGAGATGAAATAATGATCTTTAAGTTAGCCCAAAACAAGATCAATGCCTCCATATTGGAAAACCAGGGAGTATGCAACAAATGTGTCTGTATGTTGATTACTGATAAGTCTTTCTTATCCAGATTGGGAAATCGTATTCAAAGCTAACCACTGACCAAAAAATATATATATATTTCCTATTTCTACTGAGTGAGACTGAAGTTTTAAAACTTTTTGTGGTGGTTTGAATGAGAACGGCCACTATAGGAGTGTATATTTAAATGCTTGGTTACTAGTTGGTGGAAATATTGGGGAACGATTGGGAGATGGGTCCTTGTAGGAGGAGGTATGTAAAAATAGATGGGCTTTGAATTTCCAAAAGTCCATAGCATAACAGCGAGTGCACTCTATCTCGTCTATTGTGGATCAGATGTAGACTCTCAGTAACTGGTCCAGCACCATGCTTCTCTGATGTCTGCTGCAATGCCTCCATTCATGGTAGCCATCAACTCTCACTCCCTGGATCCATGATCTCTTAGTTAAATAATGTAATCCTATATATGCATATATATATGTGCTGAATACATATAAGTATCTGTATAGATACTTACATAAGTATCTATATCAAATGTTATATCTTCACACATAATTGTTTAGTCTTTGACTACCTACCACTTCCTAGCTACAAAACCCTTTTTTTTTCAATAAGGAAGCATTAATAAGTTAGTTTAACTTCATTTCATTCTATAAAACATTACATGTGTGCTATGAAATCAACCAAATGTTCAGATATTTTAAGATGAATAAAACCTTTTACATAATCATCTGGCCATCCTGAACATTACAGGGGATTGAACTGTATTCCTATGTTTTAGTTTGGTTTCCATTGCCATGAAAAAGCACCATGAGCAAAAGCAACATGGAAAGAAAAGGGTTTATTTCATGCTATAGCTTATAGTCCATTATCCAAGGCGGTGGGGGCAGGAATTCAAAGTAGGAACTTGGAGGCAAGAACTAACGCAGAGGCCATGGAGGAATGCCGCTTACTGGCTGGCATGTCATGGCTTTTGAAGCCAGGCCAGGGGTGACTCTGCGCACTGAGAACTGTGCCTGCCCACCTTGATCATCGATCAAGAAAATGACCATATAATTTTTCCACAGGCTAACATGCTGTGGCCATTTTCTCAGTTAGGTTTCCCTCTTCAAATTGGCCCTAGCTTGTGTCAAGATGACATAAAACTAGCCAACACAACCTAGTAGGGATTTAATATTGCTAGTCTCTTTTGCATATTTTCTAGCACTAATTATTGGGCCTAGAGCCTTGGATAACTTAGAAAAGCACACCACCACTCAGCTATGCCATCTGACTTCTTTTAGCATGTTTTTAGTGTTAACTAGCCAAAAAATATATTTGACCATGCTTCTCTGTTGTACTATACAGTCAAACTTACAGAAAAAAAATATTGAAGGCAGAATTAAATTTCTTTGGTTTATATGCCATATTCTGAATCTTCAAGTCAAAGAAACGCAGTGCCCTAGCATACTCTAAGCGGTCTGAAGAGTTCATCTCCTATACCACTGCCACTCTCTCTTCCTACTCAAACATCATCCAACACCAAGGACCTTATTTAAACTCTTCTCATGTGTGACAAGAAAGAAACATGAAAAGAACCCTTGCTCAGAGACATAGGGCCATGCTATGGTTATCATTCTGTAAGAATTCTCACTAGGAATTTAATCCCAGTAATACTAATGAATCATAGTCTATCACTCATCAAAACCTTCCAGACCCATGCTTCCACCTATATAAGGGACTCTACAGAAGCAATGTGGTCTCTGAGACTTAGTTTCCTAAAATGAAAAGTTTATAAAATTCTGTCTAGTAAAAAACAGAACCCATGTAAACATTACCTGCTCATAAGAAAGTTTTACTTATGTCTGTGTTATAATTATTATTATTATTAAATGCCTTCTTGAAGCTATTTTTTTAATTTTTTATTAATTACACTTTATTCATTTTGTATCCCCCCATAAGTCCCTCCCTCCTCCCCTCCCAACCCCACCCTCCCTCCCCTTTCTGGATGCATGCCACTCCCCAAGTCCACTGATAGGGGAGGTTCTCCTCTCCTTTCTGATCTTAGTCTATCAGTGCTCATGAAAAGTGGCTACATTGTCCTCTACTGTGGCCTGGTAAGGCTGCTCCCCCCTCAGGGGGAGGTGATCAAAGAGCAGGCCAATCAGATTATGTCAGAGGCAGTCCTTCTTCCCATTACTATGTAACCCACTTGGACACTGAACTGCCATAGGCTACATCTGTGCAGGGGTTCTAGATTATCTCCATGAATAATCCTTGGTTGGAGTATGAGTCTCTGGGAAGTTCTCTGTGTTCAAATTATCTTGTTCTGTTGCTCTCCTTGTGGACTTCCTGTCCCCTCCAGCTCTTACTATTTCCCAGTTCTTACATAAAATTCCATTCACTCTGCCCATCAGTTGGCCATTAGGCTCAGCATCTGCTTTGACAGTCTATACTGCAGAGGCTTTCAGAGGCCCTCTGTGGCAGGTTCCAAGGATGTTTCCTTGAAGCTACATTTTATCTTCCATCACAGATGGAGACCTCAGGAAACACATGTGGACTTAGGGTTGAAGAACAAGGTGTTTGGTTTTTATGGATCAACACTTCGGAAAGCAAAAAGGAGGAAGCAGGACTAAACAGACCTTGAATTGCAGGGAATGTCTGGCACAGCTTTGGCCTAGTGTCTGGCTGAGATGCCAGAGGCTTACAGATGTCAGGTGATATGTGAGCTGCTCTTGGAATGCCAGGACCAGGGTTCAGTGTCCTTCTGCAGCTGGGTCAGATCTCAAAGAAGCCCAAAGGAGTAGATGTGTACTTGCTATAAAGAGAACTCTGGAGCTCATTCTCAGTCTATGTTACTTAATTTTACTTTGTATTATGTTGTCTCTGATATTCTTGAAGATTTTGGAGCCATTAATTTTAAATTTTCTGTTTCTTTCATACTCTGGGTTCTTTAAAGGTCTTGTTTTTGAGGTTTGAACCCCAGAGATGTTTCCATATGCCTCACCTATTTCTATATTGCACTTCCACCATTTAGTCATGCTGTTGACATTTCTAATTTGATGCACTTTGAAAAACAAGAGCAGAGAATTCTCAAAAGAGGAAACTCAAATGGCTGAGAAACACTTAAAGAAATGTTCAACATCCTTACTCACCAGGGAAATGCAAATCAAAACTACTTGGAGATTTCATCTTACACCTGTCACAGTGGCTACGATCAATAAAAGAAGAGACAGCTCATGCTGACAAGGATGTGGAGTAAGGAAACACAGACACCTCTGGTGGGAATGCAAACTTGGACAGCCGCTACAGAAAACAGTATGACTGTTACTCAGGAAGATCAGAATCAATCTATTTTAAGACTCACTCCTAGGCACAAACCCAACGGTAGCTTCATCCTACCACAGAGATATCTGCTCAACCATGTTCACTGGTGCTCTATTCATAATGGAACATAATAGAAACTGGGAACAACATAGATATTCCTAGACAAGAAAATGATTAAATATTGTGTATGGTACAGTTACACAACAGAATATTTCTCACTCATAAAAATATGAAATAATGAAATTCACAAGTAAATGGATGGAACTAGAAGAAAAAAAATCATCCTTAGTGAGGTAACACAGAAAGACAAACATGGTACGTATTTCTTTATATGTGGGTATTAGCTGTTGAAGGCACTGATAACCAAGCTACAATCAGTAGAACCATAGATGCAATGAGTAGAGTAAGAGACTAGTGAGGGACAGATAACTCTCCCTAGGAAAAGAAAATAGAATAGATAGTTGTAGATTGATTGGTGGCAGGGGTGACTGGCACTGGAGTATCAAGTAGTGTTAGGGAGGAAAAAGAGATTTGGGAGGAAATTTTGGGAGAGAGATAAAGCTAATGGCCATTTGGAGGTAGCTTGGAAAGCTAACAGATTTGTTACTTTTTAAGATATATATACACATGTATGATGGTGAGCTAAATGAACTCTTCAAGTATTGGGGGAAACCGAGCCTCAATTGGACATCTCTTGTCACTAAACCTAACTTACAGAAGTGGAAACAGGTCATATATAATTGAATTGTTGACCAAAAGTCTCTCATGGGAACCCTTAAGACACCCATGCTGTGGCCAACACAATAGATTTCTTTCATAAACTGACAACAAGTCCCTATTGCTAAAGACAAGGCCCACACAAATCATCAAACATAAAATAGTCAAGCTGGTGCCTGCATAGAGCTTCATCCCTACATTTTAACATCTTTGTTATAGGAAGGTACTATGTGTACTACCAAAGAAGAAACATAAACACAGACCCAGCAACTAAACCTTTGATTGACAACAGTGTTCTGCCTGCAAAGAAAGCTAACACAATGTTGACAAAAAGTTTGTGGAAATAACTAACTAATATCTCATTTGACTGAAGGAATACTTCATGAGGTAGAAACCATATTTCACACCATTTGAGTGACCAAGAATCCTGACTAAGATAGTCTAGGGATCTAGGGAAAAACTAAATACTACTGTCCTAAACAAAAAAAAATGAAAACAAACAAACAACAACAACAAGAACAAGTAGCAATAATCATAGATCTGTCAGTGCCTTGCTTATCCGTCATCAGGGAAGCTTCCTTCTGCAGCAGATTGAAAAATGATGCAGAAAATGAGTGAAAACTTAGCCATGTAGAAACAATTTCTTGCGTACTCTACAGATATAGCACTTGTCAATAATAAATGTTAGCCTAAAGCTTAGGCAGGAAATAGGAGGTGGGATATCTGAGAAGCAGAAAGGATTCTGGTATAGAGCCAGGCAAAGGAGATTTCAGCCAGCAAGAAGTGTGAAGGATGGACACATGGTGCCTAAGCTGAGATAACCAGATATGTGGCAAAATGTAAATTAGTACAATGGGTTATTTTAAGTCATGAGCTAGTCAAAAAAGAGCTTAGCTATATGGCCTAGGTATTTATAAGTGATATTTTGAGTCTCACGAGTCATCATTCTGTGAGCTTGGGGCCGGGAGGAAAAACCACCTGTAACATTGCACTAAGTGGGATGTCTCCATCAATTCCTTTCCACCTGGGCCCAGAAAACCCTGTGGAAGAGGAAGAAGATGGAGAGTAACACCCAGTGGATATAGAGGACACCAAGAAAATGAGACAATCTAAGTCAAGATGATAAAAGTTTCTATAAATGTATAGAGACTGAAGCAACATGCACAGGGCCTGCATGGTTCTGCACCAGATGATGTCCTAGAGCTAAAGGGAGAAGAGTGCATATGCCCACATCCCTAACCCTGAAGCAATCTCCGACTGGTAAACACTTGCAAATAAAAATTTAGTTTCCTCCAAGGGATTCTCACCAGCAAGGCTTAAGGGGAGGCTGAACACCCAGCAGAAGATTGCCAACAGAAAATGAGCTCAACTGTATCTGCGGAGGTCCTTGTCTCAAAATACCATGTCATGGCTCTTCCTTTTTGTTTTGTGGTTTATTATTATTATTATTTCTTTTAATCCTATAAGTCCTTTGTGCATATAATATGGCTTCCAGTTTAGTATTTTTATGGGATTCTTGAGTATGGAAATGAGTGGGTCTCTGTTTTTTTTTTGTGTGTGTGTTTTTTTTGAGGGGGGCTCTTTTCCTTTTGTTTGTTTATTTTGTCTAATAGATTATGTTACTATTTTATCTTGTTTTCTTATATTTTATTTTAATTATCTCATTGAAAACTGTTTCTTTTTTCTAATGAGAGACAGAAAAGAGGGAACTCTGTATTGGAGGAGAGGTGGGGAAGAACTTTTTATAATCCAGTCTTTATAAAGAACTTTTTTTAACTTTTATTAATTACAGTTTATTCATTTTGTATCCCCCCATGAGCCCCTCCCTCCTCCCCTCCCGGTCCCACCCTCCCCCCTTTCTGCATGCATGCCCCTCCCCAAGTCCACTGATAGGGGAGGTCCTCCTCTCCTTCTTTCTGATCTTAGTCTATCATTTCTCATCAGAAGTGGCAAAGAACTTTTTATAAAGAAGTTTTTATAATCACTTAAACGGGTTCCTAAAACCCAACCCAAATTTTCACATTTGTAAATATTTTTTAAAAATATTCATCCACTTGATCAATCTTTATCATCATTATTATTATTATTTATTACAATTTATTCACTTTGTATCCTAGCTGTACCCACTCCCTTGTCTCCTCCCAGTACTACCCACCCTCCCTCTTTTCCCCTTTTGCCCCTCCCCTAGTCCACTGCCCATAGCCTATCAGGTCTCATCAGGACTGACTACACCATCACCATCAATCTTATTGAGCTTTTATAGCCAATAGCATACTATCTTTATCTACTGCTTCTTGTCCTTTGTGTTGTTGAGATTTGTACATTCTTTTTTGTTTCATGAAAATACCTCAAAATTATTTTCTTCATGAGGTCAAGTTTTGTCCTTTCAACTTTTATATCTTTTTCTTGTCAATAAAGTTTTAGCCAATTTGTTTTCAAGTACTAGTTTGAAATAAATAGCAATATTTCGATTTCAAGAATGTATATTCGATAACATTCATACATGGTCCTTGGTTGCATGTCAGTCTCAGAAAAGACCCTGTGCCCAGATATATTTAGAACCTCTGCTCAGATGTAGCCTGTGGTAGCTCAGTAACCAATTGGTTTCCCATAGTGAGGGGAACAAGGACTATTTCTAACAGGAACTCAATGACTGGCTCTTTGGCCTCCCCACCCCCCAAGGGAGGAGCAGTCCTGTTAGGCCAAAGAGGAGAGCTTTGCAGCCAGTCCTGAAGATACCTGATAAAACAGGATCAGATGAATGGGGAGGAGGTCCCCTCTATCAGTGGACTTGGCAAGGGGCACGGTGGAGATGAGGGAGGGAGGGAGGGACTGGGAGGGAATGAGGGATAGGGACATGGCTGGGATACAGAGTTAATAAAATGTAACTGATAAGAAAAAAATAAAATTCAAAAAAAAAGAGAACTGTCTGAATTAGGAAAAAAAAAAGAATGTATATTCGAATAATTCTTTTGGAGATACTTACATAAGTTGATTATGGATGACCTACTATATTATCCAGCAGAATCCTTCAGTGAGTAAAAATGTGTTAGCATGCGTTAATGGAGTTAAGTTGAATAGGTAAGTGAGAATTAATCAAATAGTTAAATGACTGCGATTCTGTTATTGTTTCATGTGAATATGATGCCCTTGGTACTTTGAAACTATAAAAGATGAAAATTATATGTGACAGAAGGTTTCTTTTAGAAATTAAGAATTTACATGAAATATAGTTAATTACGAGGAGTTAATGAGATGAAAATATTAAGAATTTTAAACAGATGTAGGAAAAAATAGAAAAGTAGACATGAGAAGATTCTGTAATGGGTAACAACACAGGTCATGTAGAACACAGATACGGATTTAGTACAAATGTGGCAGGACCAGGGAAGTAATGAACTCAGTGCACACATACAAATACAGTCAGAGCATGGCGAATTCATCAATGGGAGTTTTTGTTTTTTGTTTTTGTTTTTTTTTTTTATCTTTATTTAAAAGCATTAGGAAGTTACTAATGAATCTTAAGTACATTTGAAATACCAACTATCAGATATTTGAGATATCACAGTATAAAATGCAACAAAACTGCACTCACATTATCTCTAGCTGTAAAATAGAGACTAAATATATAGACTAGGATTTAAACACTATTTGTTACTTTGAAACCCTTAGGAGAAGTAGGGAAATGTCATAAAATGAATGTACCAGAAATTGAGAGAGATTGTGGGGTTATCTTACATTACAAGAATATCAACCAAGGACCATGTATGGATATAACCTAGAACCTCTGCTCTGATGTGGCCCGTGGTAGCTCAGTAACCAAGTAGTTTTCCAAAGTAAGGGGAACAAGGACTATTTCTAACAGGATCTCAAGGGCAGGCTCTTTGACCTCCCCCACCCCCAGGGGAGGAGCAGTCCTGTTAGGCCACAGAGGAGGACTTTGCAGCCAGCCCTGAAGATACCTGATAAAACAGGGTCAAATGAAAGGGGAGGAGGTCCTCCCCTATCAGTAGACTTGGAAAGGGGCAGGGAGGAGACCAGGGAGGGAGTGTGGGGTTGGGGAGGGAATGAGGGAGTGGGATACAGCTGGGACACAGAGTTAACAGGTAACTAATAAGAAAAAAAAATTAAAAAAAAAAAAAGAATATCACATCAGGGCCTGATGTTCCCTCCGTTGGGGAAACAGAAGAGGAGAGACTGAGAAAAACAAGGCCTTGTGCCTCATTTGCCCAAGTGACCCACGAAGCAGGAAATCACTGAAGAAAGACCAGGTTTACAAAGATCAGGGATGCTCGTTAAGTAGAACGTGACTAGGATTTTTACAAGAAGTAGATTCAACCAAGCCAGAAGAATTTATTAGTAAAGAACTCAGAAAAGGTAGAACACAGAAACATAAATTTAAGTTTTAGCTACAAGGTGATATAAAGATCCACATTTAAGTATGTTGTAGCCATATAAATTTAAAAAAAAAACATAAATAAATGTATAAAACTAACATTCTCTTAATCCTCTTTTTAATCTGTTTCTGACATGTGATTGGGATAGTTATTTCACACTGTATATTTCAACACATAAGTGTGACCATGTGGACTGAATCCTCACCAATGAAATACAGCAGAACAAATATGGACAACTTCTAAATTCTCTTACTGAAAAATGCTTGCCCTGAAGTGTCACTGTCTCCTCATATGTATAAACAAAATCAGGTACAATGTGAACAAGATCTGCCTCAGAGGTAAGGATCCTAGAGTTCTTTCCAAAGACTGTTTACTTTTCTTTGATAGTCATTTTAGAGGAGTGAATGTTTATTGTATAAGATACTTTGCACAGCAGCAAGACTGCTCAACAAGTAAGGTGCTGGCCCCTGGGGACCCACGTAGTAGAAGGAGAGAAAAGAGACCTGCAACTTCTTTTCTGATCTCTACACATGTAACGTGGCATACATCCCATCATACACACACACACATACACCGAGAGAGAGGGGCTAGAGAGATTTCCAAGTACAATGTTTATATTAGCTTGCTGTATCATAAAATGGATTCATGGTGGTATCAATCATTTAAGTTTGTCTTAATTATTCTTGTAATGAATAAAGAAAATTGAATCTCAAGGTGCTTTAAGCAAATATCTAAGCCACTGTGTGGATGGGTAACCCATGTTGCAATAACACCATCAGCTTCAAAATTCCATTCTTGCTAATTCTTCAGTTTAGGGTTTATACTTCCAGCCATGAGATTCTTTAAGCATTATACTCTGTCCATTACATTTTCCAAAGTGCCTAACATGAGGCTTCATGCATGGTTCAGACTCATTAAATATTCATTTATTTCTTTAGAATGCAGGCCTGCACAATCCAACTCAAGAATTCACATCCTCCCATAAAATTCAGTCATGAGAATGAGCCCAAAGAGACGTAATTTCATTTCAGAGACTCGCTGACAGCACATCGTGATATATTATAATCATGCTCTATTTGCAAAAGGGAAGTTCTGTTCTAATAGCTTTAAGCCCTCTCTTTCTTCCCATTTCGCTCAGACATGTAAATTAGCATTCAAGCAAACAAAGGAAACCCTCCACCATTCAGAGTCCTATGGTGTGATTATTTGTTTTGTTTGCACTTGAACCTGCTTGCCTCATTCCCAAGGAGCACATAAGCACTGAAATTGGCATTTCTACACACCACTCACTCAGCAGAAATAATTAAATAAACACTCCTTACCTATGAAGAGTGGCTATTTTGAAGAATAAATCATCTGCATATTCATTATTAATAAATGATCACTGCTTATTGTATTATCACAATTCCATGTGGAACAACTGAAAACCTCTCAGCATTAGATTCTGTATGCTGACCCATCATTATATTCCTTTGCTTTCATTAGTATTCATACAACTTTTCCAAATGGGGAAATAAGGTAATGAAAACTTAACCTGAATCAAATCCATATTCACAGAGGCAGACATGGACAAGAAGTTCATTTTGCCTTAACCCACAAGCTCTGACTAGTTCCCTTATTAATGCTTTCCTTGTAATCATTAATATAGTTTTATTGCATCCTGGGAACAATATGGGAGTTAAATATGGTCGTTAAATAAATCGAGCCATGTGGTTCGGCTTCCTGCTTCTATGCAGATGGTAGGAAAAGGCATAGGAAAAGATGGATAAATCACACACGTGCTGTCATGCCTTCGTCTTTATGCCAATACCATGACTTACCAACAGCTCACAGTTGGATAGACAAAGGGCTTTCCACAATGTACACTGAATTATTTTCTCTTTTGCCTCTTAGTTACTAAAAACAAGAGAAAAAGGTGTCGATTCAACAGCACACACAGGAAACAAATGATTGCACATTGTGTACAACTCTGAAGGAAACTGCTTTTTATGTTAATGCATTCACCTCTCCATTCATAAAAGTGTTGCTATGTGTCCTGCTTTTATAAAGAGTATTGAGTCCTGCCTAATCTGAACACCAAGAGGGTTGAAAATGAAACTAAACAGCTTCCAATTTGAAGAAATAAGCATAAACAACTGCTATCTAAATTTAAGTTGCAGCATGATGTCATGCTGGTGTCATATAAATAGGAACTGTTTTCATCTTCATGCAGTGAAGATTAGCTCAGAATGATGCAGCTAAATAACTAGGAAGAGCAGTCACCAATGGAGGTAGACCTGGGTCATTTTGATGATGAGGCCAAAGCCACACACTCTCTTATGAGATCTCTGCGGCCACCAGAATTCATAAATTTAGTGAAAGGTAGAATGATATTTGACACTGCATAAACCTCTAGAAAATTACCAATATATGAAACAAAGTAAACATTACAAAAAGGAGTATTTGTGTAGCCATCATTGTAATAAGACAGTTAATAAGGAATTCTGTTGTGTCAGATTCTTAATGCTTAGCATACACACATCTTAGCTCACTTGATCGTTGGTGGCTCAGGATATACAGTTTAAACTCTCTCACACACACACGGAGACACACACACAGAGAGACACAAACACACACACCTATGTTAAAGCCATTAAAACCTAATGTTTTGACCCTTCAGTCCATGTTTCCCTTTCTTCTTTTATACCTTTGCTTCATAATACACACATCACCAGTGAATCGAATTACTTCCAGTACTCTTCAGCATGAAAGGGAACCTGTGGTTGTTTGAGTGAGAAATCTACAGGCTCAAGCATTTGGATACTTGCTTCCCTGTTTGGTGATGCTGTTTGGGAGGTTTAGGTGGTAAAGCCTGGCTGGAGGAAGTACAGCACCGAGGAGAGATTAAAAGCTTCACGAACGTGCAGTTCTCTCTCTGTACTTTATGCTTACAGTTCACAATGAGCCCTGAGCTGCCCAGTTCAGCCTATGAACCTGCTGCCTAGGGGTGATGCATCCCCACCATGATGGACTCTGACTCTCTGAAAGCTGAAGCTGAAATAAATTCTTTTTTTTTCTTTTTTGGTGGTATTTGTTTTTTATTTATAATTTTATTTTATCATAATTTATTCATTATATTTTCTGATTGAAGTCCTGCTCGCTCAACTCCCCCCCCCGAGTCCCTCCTTCTATCCCTCTTTCCCACATTCCCTTTTCCTAGTCCACCGAAAGAGGTCGTTCTCCACCTGCTCGTAGCTTCTTATGTCTCATCAGGACTGCCTGGATCCTTTTCCTCAGTGTCCTGGCAAGACTGTATCACCAGGGGGTAATGATCAAAGAGCAGGCAACTGAGTTCTTGACAGAGACATCCCCTCACTCAGAGATGTACATAGAGATTGAGCTGCCAATTGGCTACATCTGAGCAGGGGTCTGGGTCCTGAGTATGGTAACCTAGAAATAGAACTCACTTACAAGTGGACATTAGCGGTATAATACAGGATAGCCATCTACAGACCTAAAAAAGCTAAACACTAAGGAGGACCCTAGGTAGGATGCCGAAATAAATTTCTTTCATCCCTATTTTTTTTTGTGTGTGTGTTATGCTGTTTTATGACAACAGAAAAGTAACTGATACAGAATCTGTGGGAATAGTTATTCATTACCAATCCCAAAATGCAAGAATACATTTAGAACATAAATAACTTAACACACACACACACACACACACACTCTCTCTCTCTCTCTCTCTCTCTCTCTCTCTCTCTCAGAAGATTGCAGGAGAACAAGGATCAGAGCTGCAGTTGCACTAATAACTACAGACTGAAATTACCAGGGCAGGGCAGTGAAGGATATGTCACAGAGGGACAAGAACATTTCAGCAGCAAGATGTGGTTTCATTGTGCTGTGGTTTAGACAGCAATAGAAGAACTTACTTCTTGATAAGAGTAATTGCAGGGTAATAAAAAGGAGATTATTTTTAAGAGTAAGGTAAAGGGCAATTTAAAAAAAAAATCCTACTTTTGGCTCCCAATAACCCGTTTTAGAAAAGAAAGAAGGGAAGGAAGAAGAAAGGGGAAATAAAGGTGAATCACTATAGTTAGACCAGAGGAATCAGTCACCATGTCAAATAGACAAAGAATAAACACCTCACCGTACAGGCTTCATCTACATCCAGGCATTAGCCAAACGAAGCTTAAAATTTTAAGTTGAGCCACATAAAACCATTATAAGAAAATACATACTTCTGTGATTTATATTTCAAGCATAACAGTATATCAGTCCAAGCCACCTATTCCATGAGACTAACCAAGTCACATGTAACATGTCAGTAAAGTTACATATGTGTGCATGTGTGTGTGTGTGTGTGTGTGTGTGTGTGTGGAGTGAGTGTGTATGGGGTTTCTTGAGACAGGCTTTCTCTGTGTGGTCTTGGCTGCTCTGGACTTGCTTTGTAGACCAGGCTGGCCTCAAATTCACAGATATCCTCCTGCCTCTGCCTCCCTAAGTGCCGAGATTACAGGCGTGCACCACTGTGCCTGGTACACATTTATTTTTTACTGTTTTCTGGTTATTATTTTTATATTATCCTATGACTAAAACATTTAAAAAATAAGAAAATAAACATTGAAATGTTGTTAAAGCTGTGTTCACAACTGCTTAAATGAGTATACTTTAAAATATAAATGTGAATATCCCATGTATATTTGACTCATTATCACAATATACATATGTTGGGGTATGTCACCACACATATATTCATAAATGTAAGCATACATATGTGACTGTTAACAGTTTTATAACATGTACATATCAGTAAGTGTATACATGTACACACAAATACACACACACTTACACACATCGACTCTTCAGTCTGTTACCCTTCCATCTTTTACACTTTGGCTTCCTGATGCACCTCCCTAGTGAATTCAGTAATTTCCACAACTCCTCAATGTGAAAAGGACCCTGTGCTTGTGGCACAATACAAAGACCCTACACTGACTTACTATTGTCACTTAAGCAGAGAAATCACTGTAAACTAGTGGGGGGACATGCTAGGTCCAACAAGGAAATCTATGAACAACAGAAACAGCATTGAACTAAGTATCATAACATATGGAAATAAAATGTGACTTGAACCATTACTAAGTGTGATTTTTACAAGTGATTTTAAACATCTCAGCTCCAGTGCCTATTATAAAAATCCTATATCTACATCTAAGTAAAATAGGTAAGATGACTTAAGAAAAGAAGGTGAGAAAAGTGATTCTGCCTAAACATTAGGCAAAAGGTGTGGAATATATATATATATATATATATATATATATATATATATATATGCATATATATGTATATATATACATATACATATGCATATATTTATACATATATACGTGTATATACATATATATATACATTGACACAAATCTAGAAATATTAAGTGTTCATGAAAGATACTGAGTGATGATTGTCTAACTACTACTTCTACTCATAGAACATTGGTATGAGTTTTGCATCCTAATCTTTATTTCTTCTGTGGATATTGAATACAGGGATGTTTCCGACGCTTCTTTGAATGTGTGCCTCAAGGATATTAAAGGTAGAGTCAGATTAGAGCTTCCCCTCATACCATTTTAGTCTCACAGTTCTGTGTTCACCAAAGCACAGAGATTTTCTGGCCAGCTGCTCTGTACTCTGCCACTTTCCCTGTTGGCAAGTTCTTTTTATCTCTCAATTTTTATTAAAAGTCTTAAATCAGATGTGTGCTTCCTTATGTTCTGTGGCAGATCCCTGGAAGAGCTGCCACACAGAACCTAAATGAAGATTGAACAGTTAAACAAATGTTACTGAGGGTGTCTCATTTACCACCACTCTTAGAAACACAGTGGTGCTGATGCTGGGGAGCCTGCTAAAACAAAAGGTACCAGAACAAATACACAAAACAAAAATTTTAAAGTTCCTGTAATGGTTAAAAAGGGGCACATAAAGAGAAAACTAAAACCAGCTGAATTTTCTTTCTTAGCTAAAAATGACTGAGAACAGAAATAAAATTTGAAACTGCTTAATAGAAAATGGCTCTTTAGAAATGGCACTCTCCCAGGATATGTTTACGTGCTTTCTCTGCCCAACTTCAAAAACAAAAGATACCTTTTCATGCTTTTGAAGTCAGATGGGTGCTCAAGAATGTTTAGAGTGTGGCCAGAAGCAATGTGGACACTTTGTTGTTATGGGTGGTTAAAAGAAAAGAAGAAAAGAAAAGAAAAAGATGTTTTGAGGATACAAATATACATCACATTGATATAGTTGAGGTTTTTTTTTTTTTTCTTTCTAAATGAATTGTATAGGACCCTCTAGAGTCCACCCCACAGGAACAAAAATATAAGAAATATGACAGTTTGTACCACACTCAGAAAGGCCAATGATACAGTATTAAATTAACAAATAAACCTAGAGCTTCTAGGTAGAAATTATAATTTGCTAATAGTCCTGATAACCAGCCTACCTGTCTCCCAATAAACTACCTTTGGAAGTGTACAACAGATGCAAATGCAAAAGCACAATGAGTATAAATTATGGCAGTCTCTCTGGAAAGAATTCCTGGAGAGAACCCAGGAATTTGGAACTACAAAACATAAAGGCAGGACCATCCAAAATATACCCAACACATAGGAACTTCAAAGATTTGAAAGAAGCATATACGTAATAAAGCAAGGTGAACAGATAGGCATAAGTGTACTAGACAAACACATTTAACATAATCCTCTATTACTATGAAAGAATGTGCTTTGTTCAGTAGGTACTGAGTGTTGGGCTCCTTTGGTATTTTTCCAATCAGATGCAGAAATGCTCTGTAGCTCTAGCTTTGGTGAAATTCAAAGTCACCTTCTGACTTCTATGGGCACTGCACTCATGTTTTACACACACACACACACACACACACAGAGAGAGAGAGAGAGAGAGAGAGAGAGACTTCAATTAAAGGTAAATAAGTTTTTACAAATAAAAATGAGTGGCTGTGTTTGAGCATTAATATTCTGATTTACTATTTACTATTTATACATTCCTCATAAAATAATTTCCAATGCTGTAAATACACAGAATACAACTCAAATAAATTCAATCTTATTAACAAAAGAAAACACAACCTAAATGTGCTACAGAATAAATGTTAGGTAAATATTTCATAGCATGCCATCTGATAAAAAAACACACAAATATATTACATAGTAGAAAGATTTATAATAAAATAGTCCCACCTCTATCTATCTATCTATCTATCTATCTATCTATCTATCTATCTATCTATCTATAATTTTCTGATAATTATAATTGCATGTCAATATAGATGGTTTAAAATAAAATTTTTGCTTTGGCTCAAGCTTATAACCCCAGTACTTTGGAAAACTGAGGCTAGCTTATGTGACATCAAAACAAACTTTCCCTAAAAACTATAATAAATAATGAAAATTTAAAAGAAGACACTAAAACATACACAACCTGAGGAATAAAAAAAGAAATTAATTAATGAAAAAGTTTGAAATGAACATAATTTTTTTTCCAGCACTAGAAAATTCTGTATAACTTCAGTATTTGGTCCTGTTATTCTATTATTGTATTTTTGGTGCTTGCACAGTGACATTTAATTAAAATAATGTTGCAAATGGCAGTTCATCCTACCTTCAAAGCCTTTATTTGTTATTTCCTCTCTCAGTACCTTCATTGCCTAGATAAGAATTTACTCACACATCGATTATTATAAGACTTGGAATTCTATTGTCTTAGACCTCAGTAGACAGGCCGGAAGTCCAACAACTACTATAATGTCAGGTAAAAGACTAATATCTGGAATATGGCAGGTGTGAAATGACTATTTTTTCAATTACTGAATTTAATAAGCAAGAACAGCATAGTAATATACATGTTAATTTAACTTCTGGCATAGCTCTTTTAATCTTTTTATTATTCTTTTCTTAGGTTACACAAGTAAGTTTTCTGAGGAAGATGATCCATTTATAATTCCCTGAGTTGTGAGTAGGGAAAATATGTTATGAACAATTTTAGGAGGTTCTTAACTTCTAATCCACTGTTTTCGCAGTATTTTCTAGTTCCCGTCAATTCATAAACTCTATCATCACTCACAATACATCCTCAGCAAGAGAGTTGGACTGTTCTATATACATCCCCTGAAGTAAATCCACTCTATTCCAACACAAGTGGACGTGCATTGTTGAACTGTGTGCTGAAGCTAAAGGCCTGAGAACTGTAGAATTTTTCTCCCAACAGCTGCAAATGAACAACAATCTCCCTACTCACAGGATTTCATTCCTATGCCAGAGTTAATAGGATAAAACCTGACCTCAACTCCCAGAACCCTGGCTTCCTGACACGCAGTCACTGCGGCTCACATATAAATCCTGTGCCCTTTTAAAAACATTTGCCTCTTTAAGCTCATGAACACTTGGAACATCCCCTACAGAATATACAACTGAAGCTCCAAAGGGCTGAACATATGCCTAAGCAAACCTAGGAAGGTAGGGATAATTTAGCATGGACAACTCTGCCATCTCCAAGCCCACTTCATAAACAATAAGCTAATAGTGGGTACCATAAGCACAGTCTACTTGTATTTCATGATCAGGGATGATGTAAAACACTTCTTTAAAGCTATGTGGTTACAATGTAAACTTCTAACTAACTTTAATGTTTTTGAGGAAACTAAAAGTACTAAATCACTTTTTGTGTCCAACAAGATTTCAGCATACATTTTTTACTTGAGAAAATATTATTTTCCATTTAATTATACACTGTCATTTTTTTATCAGATGTTTCATTTTCTAGGACAAGTAACTTTAGTTATTCAAAGTAAATACAGAATTAAATAATTCTTAGTACTGCAAAGTACAAACTAGAGAACAAAGTGATAAAAAACAACCAGAAATCATATTCAGCACAAATCTTTATAAGCTTCCTTATTTTCATAGCTTTGATTGTACAAAGAGCCATCTTTAGTATATATCTAAGTGTCTAGTGAATAAAGTAAGAATTGAGATTTAAAATTCTAATAGCACAATGTAGAAATTACAAAAACAAAATGTGCTATATTTTTAATTCAACATACAGAAAAATGTTCCTTTTACTGTCTCACGCTCTTGAAAAACAAAAGATAAAAGACGACTGAGCTACATCTTTTTAAATAAGCTAATATAAAGAAAATGATAGTTGAGCAATATATTTTGAATAAATATTTGACAAAGAAAACTGCTTTCTGCTCTAGAAAACATAGACATCTTATTTTTTTTAAATGTGTTTGTATGTATGTGTGTAGGCATGTGAGTGCATCTATTTGTTTCTGCGTCTGTACTTCTGAGAGGACAGGTACCTGTGGAGTCCAGAATGCCCTGAATCCCCTTGAGCTGGAGGTGTAGGTGATTGCAAGTCACCCAGTAAGGGTTTGGGGAAATAAATTTGGGTTCTCCGAAAGATTAGTACAGATTCTTAACATGTGACATGTATCTCCAACACTTAGAAATTCCATTTTTATCATTCAGTAATAGTATTTAGCACCTAGTGAATCCAAGTTAGGATACCTGAAAAATGTCTTGATTCTAAAAATCATTACTAGTCATGCCATACCCATAAAAATGTTGGAAAATGCTCTATTTACTGCTTAGATGTTGTCAAATGATGAAATGTTTCAGATTTAGCAGTACAAAAGGAAAAAAATGGTTAAATCCATATTCTTAAATGAAACCTGACATTTTAAATTCAACAATATATTATTTTCACAGGTTATATACTCTTAAATATAATGTGATCACTAGAAGATGTATTGTTTTCAATAAGATGTTTTCTTATATGTAGGTTATAACAATTGTTAGAAACAACATTTTTTGTGTATATGGGAAGATTTTTGGAATAAATTTTTGTTTTAATTTCTGGGTCTTCTGTTTGGTTCCATTGATCCACCTTCTGTTTCTATGCCAGTACCATACAGGTTTTATAACTGTTGCTCTATAGTACAGCTTAAGAACAGGGATGGAGATACCTTCTGAAGATCTTTTACTGTAGAGGATTATTTTAGCAATTCTCGATTTCTTGTTATTCCGTGCGAACTTCAGAATTTTTCTTTCCAGGTCTATAAAGAATTGTGTGGGCAATTTGATGGGAATTGCATTAAATCTGTAGATTGCTTTTGGTAAGATGACCATTTTTTTAACTTTTTATTCATTTTTTATTAATTACACTTTATTCATTTTGTATCCCCCCATAAGTCCCTCCCTCCTCCCCTCCCGATCCCACCCTCCCTCCCATTTCTGCATGCATGCCACTCCCCAAGTCCACTGATAGGGGAGGTTCTCCTCTCCTTTCTGATCTTAGTCTATCAGTTCTCATCAAAAGTGGCTGCATTGTCCTCTTCTGTGGCCTGGTAAGGCTGCTCCCCCCTCAGGGGGAGGTGATCAAAGAGCAGGCCAATCAGATTATGTCAGAGGCAGTCCCTCTTCCCATTACAATGTAACCCACTTGGACACTGACCTGCCATGGGCTACATCTGTGAAGGGGTTCTAGGTTATCTCCATGAATAGTCCTTGGTTGGAGTATGAGTCTCTGGGAAGTTCCCTGTGTTCAAATTATCTTGTTCTGTTGCTCTCCTTGTGGAGAGCTGTTCTCTCCAGCTCTTACTATTTCACACTTCTTACATAAAATTCCATTCACTCTGCCCAACAGTTGTCCATCAGGCTCAGCATCTGCTTTGATAGTCTGCAGGGCAGAGGCTTTCAGAGGCCTTCTGTAGCAGGTTCCTAGGTTGTTTCCTGTTTTCTTCTTCTTATGATGTCCATCTTTTTGCTTTTCAGGATGGGGATTGAACATTTTAGTTAGGGTCCTCTCTCTTGCTTAGTTTCTTTAGATGCACTGATTTTAGTGGGTTTGTCCTATGTTGTATGTCTATATGAGTGAGTATATACCGTGTGTCTTTTTGCTTCTGGGACAACTAGCTCAGGATGATCCTTTCCAGGTCCCAACATTTACCTACAAAGTTCATGATTTCCTTATTTTTCATTGCTGATTAATACTCCATTGTATAGATGTACCACAGTTTCTGCATCCATTCTTCAGTTAAGGGGCATCTGGGTTGTTTCCAGCTTCTGGCTTTTACAAATAAGGCTGCTACAAACATGGTTGAGCAAATGTCCTTTTGTGTACTTGCGCCTCTTTTTGGTATATGCCTAGGAGTGGTATGGCTGGATCTTGAGGAAGTGCTATTCTTAGTTGTCTGAGAAAGCGCCAGATTGATTTCCAGAGTGGTTGTACAAGTTTACATTCCCACCAGCAGTGAAGATGACCATTTTTACTATGTTAATCCTGCCAAGCCATGAGCATGGGAGATCTTTCCATCTTCTCATATCTTCTTCTAATTCTTTCTTCAGAGACTTGAAATTTTTTTTAATACAAGTCTTTGACTTGCTTGGTTAGAGTTACACCAAGGTACTTTATGTCATTTATGGCTATTGTGAATGGTGTTGTTTCCCTAATTTCTTTCTCAGCCCTTTTGTCTTTTGTATACAGGGATGCTGCTGATTTTTTTTGAGTTAATTTTGTGTCTGGCCAATATGCTGAAGGTACTTATCAGCTGTAGGGGTTCCCTGGTAGAGTTTTTGGGGTCACTCGCGTAAACTATCATATCATCTGCAAAAAGTGATAATTTGACTTCTTTCTTTCCAATCTGTATCCCCTTGATCTCCTTCAACTGTCTTATTGCTCTAGCAAGGACTTCCAGAACTATGTTGAAGATATATGGAGAGAGTGGGCAGCCTTGTCTTGTCCCTGATTTCAGTGGGATTGCTTTAAGTTTCTCTCTGTTCAGTTTGATGTTGGCTATAGACTTGCTGTATATAGCCTTTACTATGTTTAGATATGTGCCTTGTATCCCTGATCTCTCCAATACTTTAAACAGAAGACCCAGAAATAAACCCACACACTTATGGACACCTGATCTTTGACAAAGATGCCAAAACCATTCAATGGAAAAAAGATAACATCTTCAACAAATGGTGCTGGTCCAACTGGATGTCTACATGTACAAAAATGAAAATAGATCCATACTTATCACCCTGCACATACTGAAGTCCAAGTGGATCAAAGACCTCAACATAAAACCAGACACTTTAAATCAGCTATTAAAAAAGTGGGGAATAAAAAAAAAGTAGGGAATATCCTAGAACTCATTGGCACAACTTCCTTAACAGAACACCAACAGCACAGGCTCTAAGATCAACAATCAATAAATGAGACGTCATGAAACTGAAAATCTTCTGTAAAGCAAAGGACACTGTAGTCAGAAGAAAACGACAGCCTACAGACTGGGAATGGATCTTCACTAACCCTTTTTCTGACAGGGGGCTAATATCCAGCATATATAAAGAACTAAAGAAGCTGAAAAACAGCAAACCATGTAATCCAATTAAAAAATGGGGAACAGAGCTAAACAGAGAATTCTCTGTAGAGGAATATCGAATGACAGAGAAACACGTAAAGAAATGCTCAACCTCATTAGCCACCAGGGAAATGCAAATCAAAACGACCCTGAGATTTCACCTTACACCCATCAGAATAGCCAAGATGAAAAACTCAGGTGACAATACATGTTGGAGAGGTTGTGGAGAAAGGGGAACCCTCCTCCACTGCTGGTGGCAATGTAAACTCATACAACCACTCTGGAAATCAATCTGGTGCTTTCTCAGACAACTAGGAATAGTGCTTCCTCAAGATCCAGCCATACCACTCCTAGGCATATATTCAAAAGAGGCTCAAGTACACAATAAGGACATTTGCTCAACCATATTTTTATCAGCCTTTATTTGTAATAGCCAGAAGCTGGAAACAGCCTAGTTGCCCCTCAACTGAAGAATGGATGGAGAAATTGTGGCACACCTACAGAATGGAGTATTACTTTGCAATGAAAAATAAAGAAATCATGAAATTTGCAGGTAAATGCTGGGACCTGGAAAGGATCATCCTGACTGATTTGTCCCAGAAGCAGTAAGACGCACAGGGTATATACTCACTCATATAGACTTATAGAATAAACCTACTAAAATCTGTCCATCTAAAGAAACTAATCAAGAGAGAGGACCCTGACTAAAACGCTCAATCCTCATCCTAAAAGGCAAAGAGGATGGACATCAGAAGAAGAAGAAAATAGGAAACAACCTAGGAACTTGCCACAGAGGGCCTCTGAAAGACTCTGCCCTGCAGACTATCAAAGCAGATGCTGAGACTTTATGGCCAATTCTTGGGCAGAGTGCATGGAATCTTATGTAAGAAGTGGGAAATAGTAGGTTATGGAGAGAACAGGAACCCCACTAGGAGAGCAACAGAACCAAAAAATTTGAACACAGGGGTGTTCCAGAGACCCATACTCCAACCAAGTATGAGGCATGGAGATAACCTAGATCCCCTGCGCAGATGTAATCCATGGCAGTTTAGTGTCTAAGTGGGTTACATATTAATGGGAAGAGGGACTACCACCGATACAATCTGATTGGCCTGCTCTTTGATCACCTCCCCCTGAGGGGAGAGTAGTCTTACCAGGCCACAGATGATGACAGTGCAGCCACTCCTGATGAGATCTGATAGACTAAGATCAGAAGGAATGAGAGGAGGACCCACCCCATCAGTGGATGGGGAGGAGCATGCGTGAAGAAGGGGGAGGGAGGTTGGGGTCGGGAGGGAAGGAGGGAGGGGCTTATGTAGGGATACAAAGTGAATAAAGTATAAAAAAATAATTAAAAATGTAAAAAAAAGTTTTTATATAATACAGTTTATTCACTTTTTATTCCAGCTGTAATCCCCTATTTCACACCCTCCCAATCCATTCTCCCTCTCTCATCTCCTCCCATTCCCCTCTCCAAGTCCATTGATAAGGGAGTCCTTCTCCCCTTCCATCTGACCCAAGCTTATCCGGTTTCATCAGGACTGGCTTCATTGTCTTCCTCTGTGGCCTGGCAAGGCTGCCCCCCCCCCTTGGGGTAGGTGGTCAAAGAGCCCACCACTGAGAGTCTCTACCCAGCAGTGTATCAAAGCAGATGCTGAGACTCATAACCAAACTTTGGGCAAAGTGTAGGGAATCCAATGGAAAAAGAGGGAGATAGTGGAACATGGAGAGGACAGGAGCTCCACAAGAAGAGCAACAAAATCAAATATCTAGGCACAGGGGTCTTTTCTGGGACTGATATTCCAAACAAGCACCATTCATAGAGATATCCTAGAACCCCTGCTCAGATATAGCCCATGGTATCCCAGTATCCAAGAATGTACTTTAGTAAGGGGAACAGGGACTGTCTCTGACATGAACATATTTTTAAAGGCAATTTATTAGATAAATGTTACATGAAGTTAGAATCTATCAGAATTCATGGAACGAATTTTGTCACTAAATGTGCTTGAGTGAAAAAAATCATATTGACACAAAGAATTTCATATTTGAAGATAAAGCTATAGGTATCTCAGCTTTTTAAAAGTAATATTGATACAGAGGATTACAACCACTAAAGAATACCACATCTGGAACCTTCAATGACATCAGGTTGAGCAAATTTCAACCTTATTTGAGGGGAGTTCAGAGTAGCAAATCAAATCCAGTTTGTGACTTCCCTATCATAATTCCAAATTGAGTTAAAGATTAAATTTTCCTCTCAAAGTTAGAGAAGGCTAGTTGAGATCCCATCTATCGGATACAAAATCAGAACAGGGGTCAGAATGCACGACCTTTACCCCAACAAAAGGATGACAGTATTGCATTTTAAGATCTAGGTTAAATATTTATTAATATAAAAAATCTTTTCTAAAAAGCCCATGAGACATATAAGCTATAATAGTATTCTTGAGAATTATCGTTGAGTGATATATTAATGGGGTTATTTTTTTCAGATAAACCATGTTTAATTTCTAATTTAATTCTGTGTTGACAATGTTACTGCTAAAACAAACTGAGATGAGCAAAAGCTGTTGAAGGCAACTTGCAAAGAAAGCAATACTTTAACCACTTAAACTAGTAATTACTTGGACTTCAGACAGAACAAGCTTATTTTCTAAGTGGAAGAAATATGAACTCTACCCAGATCAAGAGAGGTGAAGAAGAGAACAAATTCAGGGAAGGCTTGTAGGATCCTGGAAAGTAATGGAGTTTCATGATTTGTAAGTTGATATAGTTTACACTTCCTCTCAGTCTCCAAGGGACCATGACTTTCTGAATTCTTGATGGCACCATTAAGCAGCTGCGCAGCCCTCATTGTGGAACAAAAAACACTCATGCAGGAACCTTGGAATTAACTGTGGAGAACGAAAATTAGTGAACAGATTTACTCCTCACACTGACATAACAAACAAATATTGATGACTTCCTGCAGTGTAATACATCCTTATTCATTGCTTTGCAGCTCACTCATAGCATCTTCATTTTCTCTTCAATGCTTCTAAACAGGTGATTCATTCTACACTTCTTGAAATTTTAGTCTGCTCACAGTCTTAAGAACATGAACAGATTGAGCATCATTACGGAGGTGCCACGGTGCCTTTTCCTGGAGATTATTATTTTTTCTCAATTTATTTTATTTTTAACTTCTGAATGTTCTATTTTTAAGAATAAGAAAATAAGTGAAGTTTTTTGTGTTTTTTTTTTTTTTTTATTTAGAAGTAATACTGAGGTTGTTTGGTTGGTGACGGTTGTTATTTTTTGATACCAGGTTTTTCACTTCATCTTGCATGACTCAAAATATGAACTGGTTAAAGTAAAAATCAATATGCAAAGATTTTGTTTTTCCTCCTCTTGGGCAAGATGGGTGATTCTTTCCCTAGCTGCAGAGTCAGCTCCAATACTAATCACAAGAGCCAGGTCCATCTCACCGTTTAGAGTGATAACGGGATTGGGAAAATGGAGCCGTTTCACTCAGGAAGTTTTGTGAGCGCGATTTAAGTTGCCAACATTCTACATTTTGAAAAAGAATAGGCTCCAGAAATATTTATTATATTGGTTATTCTGAGCTATACCTTTCATTTCAGTCACAGAGACTTTTGAAATTAGTAACCTTATCGCAGAGGGATAAAATCCGACTACAAAGGGATAAAACAATTTATTCAAATCATCTAGCAGGTCAGGCTGAGTGGTCACACCAGGCTCGGGCATGTAAATGTGCCTCCTAAAGGAAAAATCTTTATTAAGACAGGAAGTTGGGTGGAATCATCATAACTTTCTCTCTCTCTCTCTCTCTCTCTCTCTCTCTCTCTCTCTCTCTCTAAAGAGTGGGAAATATTTATTATGTGGCCTTGCCAGGCCACAGAGGAAGAGGATCCAAGCAGTCCTGGTGGGACTTGATAAGCTGTGGGCAGATGGCAGAGGAGGAGAACTCCCCCTTTCAGTGGACTAGGGGAAGGGGAGAAGGGAGAAGAGGGCGAGAGGGTGGGATTGGGAGGAGTTGAGGGAAGGGGGCTTCAAATTGGGGTATATAATGAATAAAATGTAAACAAACAAACAAATAAATCAATTATAAAAATTAAAAAAATAAAAGAATCACATGTTGAGTTCTCTTGATTGGCTGATTGTTTCACCACAGGGTTTCTCTGTAGTCTTGGCTGTCCTGGACTCTCTTTGAAGATCAGGCTGGCCTCCACTGTGCTCCTACTGCCTCTGCCTTCCTGAGCTCTAAGATTAAAGGTGCTTGCCACCAAGCCTGGCTGAGGCTACTGCTGCTGCTTGTTCTTCTTTTCCTCCGCCTCGTTCTTCTCTTCCTGCTTCTTCTCTACCTCCTTCTCTTTCTTCCTCTTTTTTTCTTCTACTTCTTTCTTTTTCTTCTTCTTTCTTCTTCTTCAATTTATTCACTTTATATCCATATAACAGCCCCCTCCCTCCCTCGTCTTCTCCTTGTCCTGCCTTCCCACCCACTTCCTCTTTCCCCCTTCGCCTTCTCCTCTGAAAAAGGGACTCCCCCACCTATACACCCTCAACCAACCTGTCCTGGTAATTAAGTCGCATCAGGACTAAATGTATCTTCTTCCACTAAGGCCAGATAAGGCTGCCCAGCTAAGGGAAAACAGGCAACATAGTCCAAGTCAGAGATGGCCCCTGCTCTAATTGCTAGTGGGTCCTCGTGAAGACCAACCTGCCTATCAGCTACACATATGTAGAGGACCTTAGTCTAGTTTTCTTTTTGCTTTAATTTAGGTGTACTTGTAAATGTATGAGTATAGTTACATGTAAGAGAAGGTGCTGGCAGATGTCCAAAGAGGGCATCCTGCACTTTGGAGTTGAGTTCCAAAAGGGTGTGAGCTGCCCCACATAAGGACTGAGAGTTGAACTTAAAACTTCTCCAAGACCAGTCAGTATATGATCTTCAGTCATGTCTCCAACCTCTTTCTCAGTTTCTTATTTGTTGAGCATGATTCAATGCAAGCGTTCACAACTGCCTATGAACCCTAAATGGATTCCACACTATAATTACAAAAGAATTTATTAATGTAACTGTATCCTTGATATAAATATTTTATGTTCAGAATAAAATCAGCTATACTGGTAATTTTATTAGTGTACATTTCCAACCAAATCTCACTTTCCAGTGCTGCTCTGTTCAAATTCTCAGTAAACATGCCATTCATTGGTAAACTGACAATCAGTTTCAGTAAAATTAAAACAACGCCCATCTAAATTTCTTGAAACACATAAAGAGAAACTTTATAATAAAATGCTTTCTTTTTTTTATACTTCAGTATTTACCACTTCAATAATAATAAGGTAAGATTTGATGATGTTCCAAGAGCTCACTTGAACTCAGAACACCCAGGCATCTTTATGGGGAGGCATATATCATTAATTATGTATTGATAAAACTCAAGATACTATCAACTACCTTGTTATCTATCATTAGCAAGAGTTTGAGTCGATATGTCTACATTCTTATTATGTATGCAAGAAATAATAACAATAAAATAATGATATAATTTCATTACTCTGAAACAACCCTACCTCACACTTGAAGTGATTAAGTGTCATACTTACAAGGCCAATATTAGAGGGACTTTACTGTAGGAGGATAATAAGAAAAGTGTCATAGGAAGAAATAGATTTCAGATCCAAAACTGTGTTTATGACCTATCTATTCTACATAGTGTGCCGTTATGCTTTGGGCAAGCTGCCTATTCTCCCTGAGGGCTTCAAACACAAGGTTAGCAAAATGGGATATGGAACATTCCAGAGGATTATTTTATTCTGAAATACAATTTAAAAACTCATCACAAACCATGATACACACCCATGTATAAGTCCTTCACTTGTGTGTCAGAGAAAAAAATTATTATGCATGCAGTCAACTGTTAGCCTCTTTCTCAATTTCTCCAGGAAAAGCCATTTCCTTCTCCCAATAAAATCCCACCATTGCTTCATGTTAACAGTAGTGTAAAACAGATACGAATCTCAGAATAATCAGGGGGGAAAATGATGAAACTTGAACCTTGTCTTTGTAAGTTTCTATTGCTGTGATAAAACACTAACCAAACTAACTCAAGAGGAAGAAAGGGTTTTATTTCAGGAACTGACCACAGGACCATGAAGACGAGAACTGAAGCAGAGGCAAGTGGAGGAACACTCCTTGCTGTTTTGCTCAGCTTGTTTTCTCATACAAACCAAGACAACCCACTCAAGGGTACCACGCCCACAGTAGGCTGTCCTCCTACATCAAATGTTAATCGAGAAAGTGTTTCACAGATTTGCATACAAGTCAAGGTCACAGAGCATTTTCTCAACTGAAGATCTCTCCTCTGACATAGCACTACCTTAAAGTCTAGTTGAAAAAACAAACAAACAAACAAACATCAACAAAATCAACCAGTGTAAGCCTATCATCAAGCATCCTTTCACATGTAGGCACATTATTTATAGAGTATCTAATTAGCCTAATTGCATCACCTCTCTAGAGCTGCATTTCTGTGTATGTAAAAGTGAGAAGAAAAAAAGAATCAAGGGGTACAGAGATGGGTTCATGGTTAACGGCACTGGTAGCTCTCACAGAAGACCCCAGGTTTATTTCTAACTCTGATACTGCAGATCAGAGCTATCTGTATCTCCAGTTCCAGGGGATCCACTCAGTTCCATCCTCTGTCCTTTCCAGACACCAGGCACTCATAGGGTGTGTAGTACACATACATTCAGGCAAAACACTCACACACATAAATGTTTTAAAGTATTTTTAAAGTGAATATTCATGTTTTTTTACTATGATACAAGTAAATTATATGGTAATACATGCTTTTGATATTCAACTAGGAGCTATAACTCTTCTGAAACCTTTCTGATTAGAGATCAACTAAAATACAATAACAATCTAATACTCACTGTACCTTCTTATGTTTTGGTCATAAAAACCACATCAAAGCAGCTAATGAGGTTACCTCTTTTATAACTCCCTTCTTTGAAGGTTAATCCTAATCAAAACAGGCTTATGCAAAGTGAGCAGTGGTCTTTTTCATCAAAACTCTATGTCCTAGGCTGTGGACAACCTATCAGAAAGGTGCTGTGCTATCTGGTTACAACATAAAGTCTGAAATGATGTACATATCTTCTAAATTGTGGAAAAGTTTCATCTAGTCACTAGTAATAACTATACTACCTAAAAGACAGATACATGCAAACATGAAAATATAATTCATTAAGCAGTACCCTTCAAAGTTACATTTGGATAGGCAATCTGTTCTTCAAACACCATTTTATATGTAAAGAAACTACTTGACAAAAATATTCCATAATTTTCTTGATTTTATTTTTAATTAAAAATACATTTTTTTTTCATAGAGTGTATTCTGGTTACTTTCCCTCAACTCCTCACAGATCCTGCTCTCCTTCACCACCACCCAAATCCACACCCCTTCACAATCATTCAAGAAAAAACAAACCCAGGCTTCTAGAAAAGAATAATAACATAAAAATAAGAACAAACAGGAGTAGGACATAACAAACAAACAGAAGAAAAATAACCAATCAAAGTGCACAAGAAAAACATATAGAAACAGAGACATGCAAATTCGTAAAACAAAAATCACATAAAATACCCACAAAATCAGAAACTGTAATATTTAAGCAAAAGGCCTGTAAGGTAAATACTACCACTACTACTACCACTAATAATAATAATAGCAATAATAACAATGATAATAGAAAATAAATAAATACTTTTCAAAATGCCATCAAGTTCATTTTGTGTTACTTATCTGATGATGGACATGGAGCCTTGCAGTAAGTGTGATTTGTATAACTAGTGAGACTCCCTTGGAGAAAATTAGTCCTTTTATTGTGAATAGTTATCAATAGGAGTTGGCTTCTGAGTTAGGTAGGGGTGGAGGCTTCAGTCCACTTCCTGTCTCAGTGGTCTAGGCAACATCTAGCTTAGAGCTGTGAATGTCATGTATATGCTACCACAGTCTCTGTGATGTCATATGTGGAATGGTCCTACTATCTCAGATGCCTTGTTTCCTTAGTGTTCTCCATCCTCATTGGGTCTTACAGCATATGACTCCACTCCCACTGTGCTCTCTGAGCCCTGAGGGAAGGAATTTGATAAAGAAGTCTGATTTAGGGCTGAGTGTTCAAAGGTCTCTCACTCTCTGCACATTGTCTAGTTGTAGGTTTCTGTGTTTGTTCACCTCAACTGCAAGAGAAAAGCTTCTCTGATGACTTCTAGGCAATACACTGCTGTATGAGTGCATCAGAAAGTTTTTAAGAGTCATTTTATTGGTATGTTTCTTTAGCAGAACAGTAGTTTTTGGTTTTTCCCTTAGGATCCTGGCCTAACATGTCTCAGAGTTTTGGCCATTTGAGCATGTCAGGGATGAGTTCCAGCTGATGGAGTGGGCTGTGAATACAATCAGATATTGGTTGGTTCTTTCCAACAGACTTTATGGCACAATTGCACCCTTGTGTCTTAAAGGCAGGCCACCATAGTAGATTAGAGGATTTGAGGTTTTGGTTGGTTTTTAACTTTTCTCATTGTTAGGATGCATAGCTTTCAGTACTGTGAACAGTAGCCCATGGGGTGATTTCTCTCTAGGTAGGAACAAGCTTGATTTCTCCTTGTACAAACAGCTGTCTAAGTGTTCAGTCGTTAGCACTAAGACATTACCGTGCAGAGAGCAACCAATAACCTTGGAAATAGCTTGGATTGATTGTGGGTTTCCATGAGACAGTGTTGGCTGACAATTTGATTAGATCAAACCCATTGCCATAATTGGATCCCTCAAATGGCCCTTAATTTTAGTTGTCCCTCCTGGTAATTCCTCTTTTACTCCACTCTTTCCTCCCTCTCCCCATTTGATAGTGTCTTTTCAGCTTCCCCACCCCCCAATCAACCATAACTATTCTATTTCCCCTTCCTAGGGAGATTCATCCTTCACTCCTTTTCCCACTTACTCTCTACCAGACCTCTATGGTTACATAGATTGTAGACTGCTTATTGAAGATTTAACAGGTAACACTCACATATAAGCAAATACATGTTTGTATTTTGGTTTCTGAGTTAGTTCATTCAGGATGAATTTTTCTAGCTCTATTCATTTACTTGTGAATTCTATAATATTATTTTAAGTGTTATCCTATTGTGTAAATATAGCACATTTTCTTTATCCATTCTTCCACTGATAGACATCTAGGTTCTTTGCAGTTTCAAGCTATTATGAATCAAGAGAAATTGACATGGCTTAACAAGTGTCTTTGTGATAGGATGAAACGTTCTTTGGGTATATGCCTCAGAGTGGTGCACCTGGATCTTAAGGTGTATTGATTCCCATCTTCCTGAGGCATCACCTTAATGATTTTCATATTAGCTATACTAGTTTTTACTCCCAGCGGCAAAGAATGACTGTTTCCCTTAATAACAACAGCTAGAGTGATGCTGTATATAAAATGAAAATATAAATTATGCCCCTCATCTCATCAAAACCTTCCACTATTATCTTGCCTTACTTGCAACAATAGCCTGAACACATACAGTTACTTCCGTGTCTTCTAATTATGTGTCTGCTCACTTCTATTTTGCACCCTTTTCTAATCTGACCATATATTTAATCTAGTTTGAAATTCTGCCCACCAACTCCCACATACACACATAAACCCAGCTTGCTCATTGATATCTTTACTCTACTGTTCCCAGATATCAATATGCCTTCTGCACTAACATCCTTCAATTTATTTTATTGTCATGATCTGTTTAGGTTTGTATGTGAAAGGAACTGACAGGCTCGTTTGTTTGAACACTTGTTCTCCAACTGGTGATACCCTCTTGGAAAGGGGCAGAATCTTCTGATGTATGGCCCTGCTGCCAGAGATGGGTTAATAGGGGGGCCTCAAAGTTTGTAGTTCAGGGTCACTTTTCTGAGCAATCTTTGCTTGTTAGTCCACCCTGGGGTTAACAAGCTCCAGCTCCTGACAAAATGGACTGAACTGCTCTGGCCTCTACACCTTTCCCACCATGATGGATTGGAACATTGAATTTCAAGATAAATAAATGAATCCCTCTTTAAGTTGAATCAGTGAGGCCTTTAGACCACAGGGATGAGAAAAGTAGCTAATACCTTTAGTGGGTTTCTTGCTCAGACAAAACCATATCACATGGTTTGCAGACCTTTGGGATTAGTTTTTGGGAAGAATGTGGAAGAGGAGATCTATAGGGTAGAAAGGTCCCAGATATTGTAAGCAGAACTTAAGGTGTGATTCTAGGACCTTGAGCAGTCCATTCTATTAAAAGACAGTAAAAACCAGGCTCATGGAGCTCCCGAGTGAACAGTACATTTCTCCCTGCCCAGAAGCCAAACAGTGGACACCAATGAGCTGAAGGATCTCCTACACTCTCAATTGCCCCTGAGGGCCAAAACCTGAGAGTAGGGAAGGATGAAAGGACGGGGGTTAGAAAACCCCTATGCTTTCTGATTAGACCCGAGAGCAAGTGAGTGCTCTTTCAAGTGAGTACATGCTAAGCCCCAGATCCAGGGTCCCTCTACATTCCCTCTATACCAGCAGACAGACATCAGATACCTCCCACCCACGCCCCCACTGTGGGCAACATAGAGATCCTTAGAACAGCATTCTCAACATTGAAGCCCCAGATCTGTGGGTCTACCAGTGGAGTCCAGGCAAACAATTCCTGGAGCCCAGACAGATCTGAATACCAGGAGGACAGTACACCATGAATAATATAAAGTATCTTGATGTAACTCCAACCAAGAAAGTGAAAGTGACAAGAACTTCAAGTCTCTGAAGAAATTGAAGAAGATATCAGAAGATGGAAAGGTCTACCATGCTCATATATCGGTAGGATTAACTGTAATAATGGCCATCCTAATAAAAGCAATCTACAGATTCAATGCAATTCCCATCAAAATACCAACACAATTCTCTGAGTGGTACAGTGCTTCAGACTGTATGGTTTTGCTTTGCCTAAAACATTTTGTTTTGGTTTGGTTTTTTGTTTTTGTTTGTTTGTTTGTTTGTTTGATTGGTTGGTTGTTTTTTTCACAGCCAGAAACAAAGACCATGACAACAAAAGTAAAGGGGAGCCAGGTTACAACTCTAATTGGAGACAGACTTTAAAACATTCTCGTGGTGCTGGTTGTGAAGGCATGTGGACTGGAAGAGTTCCAGGGGCAGAAAGGTTTTTATTAGGACAGCAGGCGAAAGTTGATGAAGTCAGAAAGCCTTCCTTTAGGGGGTATCCTTTGAGATCGATATGCTAATTGTCTGAAGTTAAAACCAAGGGAAAATTCATTATATACAGATGCTGAAAATATGTGACAAAAGAAATTTTGAGGAGAGCAGCAGGGACTGAGCAGAGCTGGTCTAAGTGAGAACTTATGAGTACTGCAAATTGTAAGGCTTCCATAGTGGTGAAAGCCAAGCCCACAGGACCCCAATGATGCTACGATGATAAGATTAAGTGTGCCATATGCCTGCCACATTCGAAGAAACTCAGCTACTGTATCCTCTCCACAATTACAGACTGCCTATATACTCTAAAATGTGAAGCAAAATAAATGTTTGTTTCCTTAAGTCATTTCTGTATGCTATTCTATCAGGGACACTGGGGACTCAATACGCAGTGTGTATTTCCAAAAGTATTTACAAAATGAATAAATGAATGCCACTTCAGTCTCAGAAGCACACGTTTATGATAACAGATAAAATCAATGAAAATCAGCAATACAGATATGAGAAACAGGATGCATCTTGATACAACGGAAGACACCCTATAAATGAGCATTTCTCTATGTTTTGATCTATGGGAGAATCCCAGTTATCAGCATTTGTCTAACCAGTCTGTATGCTTGTGGAATGTGAGGATAATCTCTTCAACAGCTGCTGTGCAGACTTTGACAGAATACGTTCTAAGCTTCGCTCCCATTTGTCGGCAGCTCTGCTCTACCCGTTAGAAGCAGTGATTGAGAGCCTTGCCTGGGTTGTTATAACTCACTGAGCTGATGAGGCCTGTTGTCCCAGAGTTATGCTTGCATTGCTATTGCTTGACTCGAATATGACTAGAAGGTGCCTTGTCAAAACAGTTAAGAGCTAGTGTCCTCTTTCATTTTTAAGCTTCACGGTCATTTTTAGAGAAGCCTGTGGGGCACAAGCAATTTCTCCCGCACAAGAAACAACACACCCGTCTCTCCTCCAAATCAAAGATTGTCTTTAAAGTAAATTCAATTATACATAATCCAGCATAGGTCCCTAAGAATTGGTCCAGCCATTGTTGCTCTTAGAATGTTAAGAGTATAATCCAAATGTTCAGCCATAGACAATGTCCCTGCCTCACAGCATCTGACTCTCTGGCAAATCTTTCTGAGAATGGCTTTGGCAGGCTATATGTTCCCTCCAGGTCTGCTGATGGCCTTGGTGTCTGCATCAGGCTGTTATATGAGATGATTTTAGTTTTTCCCTTTATCAGATTTCTACACACAGAAAAGTCCTCAATCGAGGACATGTACAAGAGCTGTAACTCTGCCTGCTATTGCACTCACCCTGGAGCTTCTATCCGCAGATTGCCATTTAAGCTCTTAAGGATTCTGGCCAAAAATCTGTTCCATGGGCAAACAGGCACATGCCTGCTTCTAAGCATGCCACATAAATCTGTCTCTTGGATTTTAGGTCACTTTCTGGTTTTAAACCAGGCACAGGGCAGCTTGCTTCTCTATTAAATTTAAGTGTGCCTCATCAAAGTGCAGCACTTCTGCTGGGAATGAGATTAATAGCACATTGGATGCTTTACTGACACTCAGTGAATATGGGCTTTTGACCACACAGCAGAGTGAATGCAACTGTGCGTATGAAGTGAACCCTCCATGCAAGTTCTGTTTGTGATGCTGAGAAGCATCCATGTACATAAAACAGAACACACGTGATTGTGACAAGCATTGGTTTGATTGGGAGTAGCCTGTGATATGGTTAGTCAATTTTAACTCAGCATCTATAACTGATAAATGTGTCTTTTTAACATAATGTTACTAGTTCTCAGAGTATTCTGAGTTTTGTGAGATGCAAACTAAACAAGTGAGGTGGGTAGAAACTGAAATAAGACAAATAAATCAATTGTGTATATATATATCTATTAAATAATAAAGATTGTTATGGTACCGATGTCATTGTGACTACAGTGAAGAAAATATTTCTAAGAGTTGAACTGACATGTGAATTGGTCAGGGAGAGAATAAGCCATTAAAGGATTTTAGTCATTGAAGTAGAATTCGTAATCCCAAATCTGTCTTCATCCTTTGTGTTCCCTGCCTTACCACATTTTCCATTAGATGCTCATTTATTTCAAGATACTCCCTGCATTATTTTTCTAGCAGTATCTATGGTTTCTGACAGTTTTGTCCTTTCTTCCAAATAAAGATTAACTTTACTCAAGATTTATCTTTTCCTTAGTCTCCCTTCAAAATCACATTTTTTCCCATCATATATTTTTAAGTCCTTTAATTAAGAATGAGTTTCTTAGGGTTTTGTATTCATAGTATATAATAAAAATTCTTTACCCCTCCTTCCAGTTCATTTACTAATGTATTTTGATTGGTTCTACAATTGTCTAAACAGATAATACTGTATTTTATGTATGTATTTCTAGATATTATTTTTATGGATGATTGAACAGTTCATGTATAAAATTACAGTATATATGCACAAAACAAAGAGATCCCTATGAAGACATACACCATGCATACTCACATGCACATGTATGCATGCAGACAAACGCCCACAAACACACACATTCATTTCTAACATATCAAGAGAAACAAGTTTACTATCCATGTCATACTTCGTGGAACTTGCTTTGGAAAAGACATCAGAAGAGGCTATAAAGACAATAAAATGTATTAATGTTTTTAGGCTAAGAGTTAATTTTGCCCTTTCCAAGTTTGTTACATACTGTAGACAGCAAAGTAGAAACATTTTTAATAAATACTAATTTCTACTGTTCATTTCTAACATTATCAAAACTTTTACAGCCAGTAGTCTTCATGAGCATGTTTTCAATAGCAGGATCCATTTCATCCTACATCACATGAAGAAATGCCCCTTTCTGTGGAATGATTCAACAAGGAGTCAATTAGTCATTTTGCTCAAGAGACTTAGCTACTGACTATGTGGGACCCTAAGCGGAAATCTCTGATTGATTACATTAGACAGTTAGTCACGACTTTGCTACACTCATGCTCTATCAGAGGGAAAAACATAAAGGGTAAGTGTGAAAATTCTTCTCATAGGTTTCCTGTTCTCTCCAGGCTGAGTGGAAATTTGTAAGTCACTTTAGAACAGTGATACCTTTAACAAACAAGCCAAAGACTTAAAGCCCTTGTTGTAATTGATGTTTCAGGGAGAGCTACATCAGTGTAACAATCATCAATATCAGAAGATTCCTAAATAAGATTGCCCTTCCTTGTTGCTAATTTTCAAAGGATGCTAAACAAATGTTATAAATGATGAAAAATGCACAGACATGAAAACTCACCCTTATTCAGCAACTGGGCTCTCTGATTTTGTCTTAACATTCCTCATTTCCCCTACTCAGCTGACAGAATGAGTAGGCCAGCCCCAGAGTGGTTTCCTAGGACATATATCCTGCTTTGCACACCGGAAAGCCTGCTTGATAAGTAGATATACTTTCTCTTAGTAACCTCTCCCTACAGACTTTAAGGGTGGCTCTAGTGGCTCTATAAAGCTTCATCTGCATTTGAGGAATGCTGGTGTGAAAAAGTCTGCTGTGGCATAGAATTCCAGGCTAAAAGAAGCTTCCTTGTGCCACGAATAAACAAATAAACAAAGTCAAAAACAAGACAAAATTAGTCCAAGATCAGTCACCAGGTTCATGAGTACTTGCCGCTGATATTCGGACTCATGTGCCACTCACTGCCACTCCATGTGACATTTCTGAACAAATAAGCAAGACTGACTTAATTATTACATCCTCAGGCTTTCTCAGGAGCTTGGTGGTGTTTACCTTAATTATTGGTCCTAATGCAACAAATGTCAATCTGAGAAGACCAGAAAAAATTTTACTATTATTATAACAGTTATTTTCTACTCCTCTTCAAAAACATCTAATTAATGTATCCTTTTGGGTCATGATGATATGACTTCTGACTCATGGAATCCATGAAGCTACACATATCTTGGTAAAAATACAAAGCTTTATCTTCTTTAGGTAAGTCATTTTCACATAATGTACAGGCTGAGCATGTAAGCACATATCTGTAATCCCTGTATTTGGGAATTAGGGGCAGGTCACAAGCTTTGTCTACACTGTATGTTTCAGTCCAGCCAGGTCTACATAGTGAAACCCTGTCTTTAAAGGAAAAGAAAGAAAGAAAGAAAGAAAGAAAGAAAGAAAGAAAGAAAGAAAGA
>NW_026596101.1:9141682-9190064 GCF_907164565.1 Psammomys obesus
AAAGAAAGAAAGAAAGAAAGAAAGAAAGAAAGAAAGAAAGAAAGAAATTGCATCCTAACTCCAACGTACAGAATTTTATTACTGTGACAGTTCAGACTTGAAGGTGCCCTGCTCTCTTTGACAATTACTGTCTTTGACCACATTCATATAATTAAGTTCTTTCTGGAGGCTTAATTATGTAAATACCATAGGAATGATTCTTGTCTGCTGTAGTTATGTTTTAGTTGGTTAAAATTGGCAGATATGTGAGTGGAAGATATTAACCAAGGCTGTTTACCAAAGATATAAACCAAGGAAAAAGCTGTGTTGATGAGGCATTTTATCAGCAATCTGAGAACATACAAAGGGGCAAGGCCCAGCATTTGGGAAATTGAAGCAAGAGTATCTCAGAGTTTCAGACCAGTTTAGGGTGTAGAGTGAAACCCTTTTAGGAGAATAAGAGCAAGAGAAAGAACAAGAGCGAGAAGAAAAAGCACTGTCAACTGGAATCTGGGAAGAATAAGATATTTTTGGACAAGAAAGCCAGTCATGGAAGGAGATCACAGTGAGATAAAGAGGCAGTATGTTATGGAATTTTATGCACAAGAGCTCATGTGTGCTATAATTACAATGAAAAGACATTTATTTTACAAGAAGACTAATTTGGCAGATGTATCTTTTTTATACATGAGTTCAGAAGGGTGAGTTCATGGTTTCACATCTAGACACATAAATTTTCAGGTCTTATTCTTGTTCTTTGAAATGAAGCAATTATTATTGAACCAGGATATATTTGTCTTATAGAACTACTTCCCACCCTCAAACTGGTAAATACACACACACACACACACACACACATATGTATATATGTACATATATGTATGTGTGTGTGTGTGTGTGTGTGTGTGTGTGTGTGTGTGTGTGTGCATGTGTGCACCTGGATTCTGGGGAGAAAATATTCACTAGGGACAAAAGTGGAAGCAAAGAATGTGTTTAAATGGTATTTCAGCAATCTTTTGAGAGGTCAGTGGTTTAGGCTAGGATTATATCTGTGGGAGGAAAAAAAAGAAGTAGCCACAGCCATTACAGTCTGGAAAAGCAGCAACTGCAAAATGTCCTAGTTTGGGTGAATAAATAATATTTGTTGATAGATGGAAGATAGTTGTTTGAACAATCTAGAAAAAAATTTTCAACTTCTTATCTGTAGACATTAATGGATTATTTTGTAGAAGGTACTATGAGAGTAGAACCATTCAGTGTCTGGTATTTCCTATTTGATCATGGAAATAACTTTAGGTATATAACATATTAAGCACTTGTTTGTGCCAGTGCTTGGGTAAGCATGTTCTGTGACATGCTGTTAAAATTCATTGCCTTTGGTTTGACAATAGTGTCTCTTATCCTTTCTGCTCAGTCCAGAGTAGTATCAAATGCACTATTATTATTAAGATAGTGTATTATATGTTCACCTAATACCCAAAGTCTTCCACACATGACATTGATCCTCAGGGAGTTCCGATGTCTTGTGACGTAAGTGATATAACTGGGTAGAAAACCTGTATTGGATTTTAAGGTTGTCAGGGGAAGTTGAGTTTTGCCTCTGTTACTGGAAGTCCATCCTTTGATAGAGTTTGTAGGGAAAATAGACTCTTTACAATCTTCCGAGATTAATCCCAGATATAGACAAAATTGGAGAAAGAAAGTTGGCATTTAAAAATATGCAGCTAGATCTTGAGGAAGTGCTATTCCTAGTTGTCTGAGAAAGCGCCAAATTGATTTCCAGAGTGGTTGTATGAGTTTACATTCCCACCAGCAGTGGAGGAGGAATCCCCTTTCTCCACAACCTCTCCAGCATGCGTTGTCACTTGAGATTTTCATCTTGGCCATTCTGATGGCTGTAAGGTGAAATCTCAGGGTCGTTTTGATTTGCATTTCCCTAATGGCTAATGATGTTGAGCATTTCTTTAAGTGTTTCTCTGCCATTCAATATTCCTCTACAGAGGGTTCTCTGTTTAGCTCTGTTTCCCATCTTTTAATTGGATTACTTGGTTTACTGCTTTTCAGCTTCTTTAGTTCTTTATATATACTGAATATTAGCCCTCTGTCAGATAAAGGGTTGGTGAAGATTCTTTCCCAATCTGTAGGCAGGAGTTTTGTTTTTATGATGGTGTCCTTTGCTATACAGAAGCTTTTAAGTTTCATGAGGTCCCATTTATTGATTGTTGCTCTTAGAGCCTGTGCTGTTGGTGTTCTGTTCAGGAAGTTTTCTCCTGTGCCAATGAGTTCAAGGGTATTCCCCACTTTTTTTTCTAACCGATTTAAAGTGTCTGGTTTTATGTTGAGGTTTTTGATCCACTTGGACTTCAGTTTTGTGCAGGGTGATAAGTATAGATCTATTTTCATTTTTCTACATGTAGATATCCAGTTAGACCAGCACTATTTGCTGAAGATGTTATCTTTTCTCCATTGTATGGTTTTGGCATCTTTGTCAAAGATCAGGTGTCCATAAGTAGATCTGGAGAGGACAGGAACCCCACAAGGAGAGCAACAGAACCAGAAAATTTGAACACAGGAGTCTTCCCAGAGACTGATACTCCAACCAAGTACCAGGTATGGAGATAACCTAGAACCCCTGCACAGATGTAGTCTATGGCAGCTTAGTGTCCAAGTGGGTTACATAGTAATGGAAAGAGGGACTGCCTCTGACATAATCTGATTGGCCTGTTCTTTTATCACCTCCCCCTGAATGGAGAGCAGCCTTAACAGGCCACAGAAGATGACAATGCAGCCATTCCTGATGTGATCTGATAGACTAAGATCAGAAGGAAGCAGAGGAAGACTTCCCTTATCAGTGGACTTGGGGAGGGGCATGTGGGAAAAAGGGGGAGGGAGGATGGGACCCGGAGGGAAGGAGGGAGGGCCTTATGGGGGGATACAAAGCGAATATAGTGTAATTAATAAAAATAAATAAACTTTAAAAAATGTGCAGCTATTTAAGACCTGGATCAATAGTCCAGAAAGAGATGAGACAGAAATTACCACAAGATTCAGAGGACTCCTCAGGTTCTGTTCATTTTTGTAGTTGTTGTTGTTTGTTTTTGTTGTTGTTTCTTTTTTTTTCCACCTGGGAGTTTCCACAGGTCTAATTCCTTATCATAATTCTCTTCTATTCATCTGTAGTATCTTGTACAAGATTATTCAAGTTCAGCTTTTTTCAGATTCAACAGAGATGAGTCAATTCTATCCTGGTTCAGCCTGCAGCAATTGGTTCAGTAGGAATTATTCTGTTTCTGAGAACAAGAAGAATTTGGAAGTCCATGTAATTTACCCTTAGACTCATTTCATACACAGAGCCCAGCATCACACAGAGTAACCATTGTCAAAACTTGTGATTATCTTTTGCTTGGACAGTATGTCTTCTATGTGTCATACATCAGTGAAGAAGTGAGTGTTCACATGCACATGCATGCCTGTGTGTGTGTGTGTGTGTGTGTGTGTGTGTGTGTGTGTGTGTATGTGTTTAGTTGATCAGAGTGTAACCAAAACAAAACTTGGGCTGACTTTGTTTTTGTCATCAAAGATATTAAAGAGTACTATAATGTCATATACATTTAACACGAACCATGAAATCATTATAATAGATGGGTAATGAGGAAAGAAGAGTGATGATGTATTTTAATAAAAAGGTCACAGGAGGGTCTTGAAGGCAAATAGACTATTCTTATCACATGGCCTATGAAAATCTACTCTGTAGCTACTTTGATTTACCTATGTAAACTCCTTGCTTTGTTGTTTTCCTAATACATACATATATATATATATATTATATATATATTATATATATATAATGTCTGAAGACTTGAATCCAAATACTATGCCTATATACTCACAGTGAAACCATCCATTTATGCAGTTCATTGGAGCCATAAAAACAAGCGCAAAGGGAAGATCTAATTCAAGAAAATATTGGTCATCTTCAGCTCTGCTTTATGCTGTATGTACAGTTGAATTCTCATCTTTCAGTGAACTGTTGCAGATATTCTACTGCAGCTAATTTATTTCTTTATTTTCTTCGTCTGGCAAGTTATTTTCATGCCTGTTATCTGATTTTTATTCTGTAACCCATTACTTGCAACAAATGCTAACAATCTTGACTCATCTGAAAACTTCTTCAGGTAGAGTGTACCCATTCTGTTCATGAATAGTATCATTTCCTGCTGAAGAGGAAATAAAGAGCTTAGGAAGCAAACTTTTCTGGAATGCATTTACCATCTTGTATTTGACAGTTTACCCCCTTCAACAATATGCCCAAATAGTATCCTTACCAGTGATTGTGTGTGTGTGTGTGTGTGCAATTGTCAGTGATTAATGATAAATCTGCCTGAGGAACCCATATATATATATATATATATATATATATATATATATATATATATATTGCATTGCCTGTGACTTCCATGGGTGACTCTACTTTTACATATGTCTCACACTTTCCTGAGAGGAAGTAAGACATATCAGAACATAAATCTTCTGGGACTTCCTGAAAGACCATAAGTTGAAGAAAAACTGGGAAAACATTCCATGTCCTGGATTCTCTTTTCTCTGGTCCATCTGCCTCTCCACTGTCTCCTGCTTTTCAGCTTCTATCAGACCGTGGACTCCAACCTCCAGCTATTCCTATTTCATGTAATTTCATTTCTCCTCTGCTTTGCAATATACTTGAGTGAAAGATGCTGTGAAGACAGATTCCTCACAAAGACACTCTAATATCCTGATTATAAAAACTTCATTTCTTTAATCAGTTTAACACAAAATTCATGTATAATAGGCCCATATAGGCTTCACTAATGATATTGGAGGCTGTATAGTGGGTGGAGAGAATTAATATGCATCATAGAGTCCCCAGATTTCAACTAGAGCAATTACTGATGACATTTTTTTTTCTGTCTACACAGGAATTTTAGACACTCAAAGTTGTATGTCATTTCAATGAAATAGAAAACAGTGAAAATTAAGTTACTCTGGGTTATTTTCTAAACATAGTTACAACCTTACCCTTCCAGTAGCCATTTATATGTCCTTCAGAAATTATTTTTAGTTTTATTACTCAATTACTGGAAAATTGCATTTCAAGTGACTAGTCTATGTAAATTTAACTCTTTCTGACATTTTATTTTTCTATGCATTTATGTATTTATTTGGTGTGGAAAGGGTAACACACTCCCTACAGGCCACTTGAGGAAGTCTGAGGAAAATTCGCAAGAATCTGGCTATTCTTCCCACTATGTGTGTTGCTGGATCCAACAGAGGTAGTCAGGGTTGGCAGCTAGCTCTTTTAATCTTATTTTTTTTTTTTATGACCTCCACAGCCATGACTAATCTTTTCCAGTGGGTGGAAAAGAAATGCTAAGAAAACGCCGTTATAAATCTTCCTACAAGGCTGATTTGGTAAAACAAATAGGAACAAAGAATGACAGACTGTGTCACTGACACCTTTTCACTCTAATTCCTCACGGCTGACTTCTATCCCGTGCTTAAGATCTTGCACTTGTAAAATTTGATTTTGAACTAGCTCAAATCAGCTTTGTTAGGTCTCCTTTATTTGAGTACAATCTGGGTAGGATAGTTTAAATAACAGATTTATGATGGCATTCTCTGTTCTAAACTCTTATCTCGTAAAGATAATACTGGTATATAAGGGTAATAACTGAGATTTATTTGTTCACTTTTACCTGAGTAGATAGGAACTTAATATGTGTACCCATTTCCCACATAAGCTTTGTGTTATAAATCTTATATTTAAGGAAATTAAACATACAGATTCAACTGAAGAAATATACACCTGGTGACAGCAGGAATAAAATATGAACCTGGGGATGTATGTTGTATAGTGTAGATGGATTTTAAGGCAGCAACATGGCTACTCTAGCTGGAATACAGACACACCCCTTAAATAGACTTATCCTATAATGCATAGATGATGTCCCAACTAGACACCACATACTGGAAAGTAGAAACCCCAGTACAGGAAGAAGCTGCCATTTTTTTTTTTTTGAGGTTTTAACCAGTAGTATTTCATAAACAACAGGGTATTGCCTTTTTTCCTGGTTACTCTCTGGAGCTTGAATGTAAGGAGCTATCATTTCAAAGGTCAAATTTTTGAATCATAAGACCCAGAGAAATCAAGTTCAACCTACCTGAAGCTTCAAGCATATTGGATGGCTTTTATAGTACTCAAGGGCGCTCCCCATATTACCGTAGGGAAAAAGTAACCATCAACCTTACCCACCTGCACACCTTTGGTGTACGTGGAAGTCATAGAAGTAACCAACCGCTTTTTGAGTGGAGGCCTGATCTGCTCAGCACACCTGGCATTCTGGAACCAGGGTTTAGGAAGGTGTGCCCCAAGAGAAAGCCTACCGTTTATTATCGTGCCAAATAGATATGGCATTAAAATTTACTACCAATAACTTATATTCACCATGAATTGTTATATCCATATAGTAAGATGTTTCTCAGCCCTCATCAGACAAGCTCCTTCTTGCAGTACATGGCAATTAAAAAGGAGACGCACAACTCCTCAATGTGCAGAGAAAGAGACTGACTGCAATGTGCATAGCCCAATATAGGACTCTCCTTTTACTTCCCTTAAAAGTTAAGAGATCATTGTGAAAGAGAATTCAAAAAGATGGTAGGACCCAAAGGTGGTAGATGATTATAAGGAAACAGTGTTTTTCAGAAGCAACAAGGTGGTTGCACATATGAACACAAAACAATTTTGAAATCATGCACAAAACCTCTATAAAACCAAAGGAGACAAAATCCCAGCGTGGAAAGGTAGAAGAATGCAGGTATAAAATACTAATCTAGGCTAATAAACTATATGTATTTGATAACTGCTGGATGGGAGAGAGTCAGTTTTCTCTAAGAGCTGACCATGCGGTAGGTACCATATCTAACAATATTTGTGCAACACAAACTAGATATGATTAATTAAAAACAAAGAGAGGGAGGGAGAAAGAGAATATAATGTTCAATGGGTAGTGATGTGGAGGAGCATTGTGAGAAACTGAGGCAGGGGCATAAGGAAAATAAAAATACATTGTGTGAAATTTTCAAAAAAAATAAAAAAATGCTTTATTTAAAAATAAAATATTAAACAGTCTTCAAAGGTTTGTTGTCATACTTTATCACCTATCTATGACTGGTATTTTGTTAAAAAGTATAACCCTATAAAAAGTATAACCCTATAAAATCCATAGGTATTCATTATTGGTTGTGTTCCAGTGCGTGACCATCTTCCTAAGAAAGGTACAGTCATTGGATTTAATCCCATCAATCAACAGGTAGAAGGTGCATGGGAAATTTGAGCTACTTTTTCAAGCTACAATTAGACTATTGACTTAAGAAATATACCCAGTGATCCTATCACAAATCCAATAATCTCCTAATACACTAATCTTCGAGAAATTCCATCTGCCAGTATGTATCTAATGGTATTGGGAGAACAAACAGGACCTCCAGTTTGTCTCTCTTGGATGGAGCATTAAAGAACTCAAAAAGGCAGAGGCAGGTCACAATAATACCTAGAAATGTGAATTGCATTCTCTTCCTACTGGGAACTCATTATGCTTACCATAGTAAGATTTCAATTCAGTGGGCCTTGTTCCTAATTAAAGAGCTTTTTATTTCTTTGATAAAAGGAACATTCAGTTGGATTTTTGTCAAGAAAATGAGTTGTGATTCTGTTGTTATTTAGAATTGAACTTTTGGCAAGACATTCTTTAAAAAATCATTCCTATAAACCATTATTTTTGTGCTGTGCCTTCATGCCAGTCATACTTCCTTTAGAGTTATAGTCCATCAAATACATCTTAAAACCAGTGCAGTGCCTTTGCCAATTCCAGAATGAATTTAAGTTAAGCACTCCACAGTAATATGAATGTATTCATTTTGTTTACCAAACTTAATTAGGGAAGATACTTCCTAAGTCAAAAGGGAAGTGAAGCAATTCTAATTCAACAAGTTAATCCTGTGATTTGAAGGAGCTAAGGAGAAAAGAAGGAACTGTTTAATATACTCCATTAGCAAGACAAGCATCCATGAAACTAACAGCTTTTCAACTGTTTCAAAGGCAAAATCAGAGCCTAAGTAGCAAGCTTGTGGACTTAAGCAATGGCTCTAAAGAGAGAGAACAAAGATATATGAAATCCATCACAATCTTCTTATGCCATCTTTCTACTGATAAGACCCTGTTGCTTCCATATGAAGACTTAAAAACTGGAGACTTGTAGCTAAACTTCGGGCAGAATGAAGGGAATCTTATGAAAGAAGGGAGAGATAGAAAGACCTGGAGGGCACAGGAGCTGCACAAGGAGAGCAACAAAACCAAACACAAACTGGGCACAGTTGTCTTTTCTGAGACTGATACTCCAACCAAGGACCATGCATGGAGATAACCTAGAACTCCTGCACAGATGTAGCCCATGGCAGCTCAGTCTCCAAGTGGGTTTTCTAGTAAGGGGAACAGGGGATGTCTCGTGCCTGACAAAAACTCAGTGGCTGGCTCTTGATCACCTTCCCCTGAGGAAGAAGCAAACTTACCAGGCCACAGAGGAAGACAATGCAACCAGTCCTGAGGAGACCTGATAGGCTAGGGTTAGATGGAAAGGGAGAAAGATCTCCCCTATCAGTGGACTGGGGGAGGAGCATAGGAAAGGAAGAGGGAGAGAGGATGGGGTTGAGGGGGGACCAGGGAGGGGGCTACAGCTGGATACATAGTAAATGAATTGTAATAAATAAATTAAAGAAAAATAAGAAAGAGAGAGAGAGAAAGAAAGAAAGAAAGAAAGAAAGAAAGAAAGAAAGAAAGAAAGAAAGAAAGAAAGAAAGTAATTTCAGCCTCATAAGGAGACTACAGGGGAATGAAAAGTGATTTTTGTATCATGAATCATATATCATGTTTTATTTATTGAAACGCATTGTGCATTAGCTGAATTTCAAGTAGAGAAACCAAGGAAATAGTGGTAATGCAAAGAGGATGAACTTTGGTTTTCCCTAATCCTCCAACATTTTCTTCAGACTCTTGTTTTGAATATAACCCAAAATAAATGTAGCCTAATGGAAAGTAAGCTGGGATATTTATGTGCTAAACTCCTGAACTTGAATATATCACTCATCATTCCTTGTGGTAATATTTGGCCGCTTGTCAAACATGAGCAGGCTTTAGGTTCATTGACAATGACAATGACAATATACTCCCTTACCGTTGATTCCAGCTCCTGTTTCTCTTTGTATTGGCTGGTTTTGTCTCAAATCGACACAAGCTACAATCACGGAGAGGGAGGAGCCTCAGCTGAGGAAAATCCTCCATGAGATCCAGATGTAAGAAACTTTCTCAATTAATGATTATTAGTGGAGAAGGACTCAGTTCATTGTGGGTGGTGCCATTCCTGGGCTGGTGTTTCTGCATTCTATGGGAAAGCAAGCTGCACAAGCTAGGAGAAGCAAGCCAATGAAGCAGCACCCTTCCATAACCTCTGCATTAGCTCTTGCCACAAGGTTCCTACCTGTTTGTGTTCCTGTCCTGATTTCATTTGATGATGAACAGCAATGTGAAAATGTAAGCCAAATAAACCATTTCCTGCCTAACTTGTTTTGTTGGTCAGAGCAATAGAAACCCTAACTAAGACACTCAGGTAACACATTAATTTTAAAGAAAAAAGGAGTATAACACTCCATAGTTAGAATTTGAAATGTGATGCTTTAATGTTCACAAAATCCTTCACAGATTGTTTGGTTAGGGGCTGTTGACACCTCTGATGAAGTCAGTTGACCTTAATCTTGCCAGCAGAAGGCTGAAGAAAAGGGGAGAGAAGGAGTAACTGCCCACTTAATGAGATCTGACTTGTGCATTCCAGAAGCCCCTCTCTGGACATAAGGCTTACATACTACTTCCTTTGATCTCAGGTTACGTCCTATACTATGCTACTCTACATTGTCTAAAACAGTGTGTTGGAGTGTGGTTTTTAAATTTCATGGTATTTTATTTTCATGCTGGAAAGTGAATTTAGGGCCCACACACATGGTAGGCAAACATTCTACCACTGTACCATACTTCCAGCCCCCAAAAGTGGTTTTTCAAAACATCTGGCAGGCAGTGTTCGGATCCATTTTGAGGGAGAAAGATGACTGCAGCCACAGTATGGATCCAAAAACTATGCCATCTGTCAGGCCACACACTTTCTTTCACTAGGAAGAAAGTGTATCTTTATAATTTTAATTATTATATAAAAAAATACAGGTATCCTGTTTTGTTTTATTTTAAGCCCATGAGGTAAATTTTCTCTATAGTCTTTAAGTACTGTCGCTTTCTGGTTCTACGAGAAGCCCTGATGTCCCAAGATAATTAAAATGTTTTAGATGATTTTATTAATAAAGTTAATCACTCCAAAAGAGGGAGCCATACTCTTCTAGTATCTAGTAACAGCAGGACTGAAGCCATGTACCACCACATCCATTTTTGCACCAACACATATTTAGTGACACACAGCATAAAATGGCTAAGGAATGGGTGCATTGTAAGAGACCATCACCTGCTAAACAGGTAGGGTACTGGTATGTAGATCTATAAAGGTGGTGTCGAGAGCAGCAGAGCCGTTCTCAGCTTAAGAATCTAGGGTCCCAGAAAACTCTACCATCACCAAAAGGCAGTGGCTTTCGGTTTTCTCTATCTAGAAAATTCCAAGAATGAAATTCTTTACTTTTTAATATAATTTTTATTTATTACTATTTATTCACTTTGTATCCCAGCCATAGCCCCACCATCATCTGCTCCAAAGCCCTCCCTTCCTCCCTCCTCTCATCTCATTCCTTTTCCTCAGTCAGACTTGAGTTTGGGAGAAAAGCTTATTTTGAATTGATAAATGGAAACTTAAGAGTGATAGGGAGAGAAAAAAACAGAAAAAGGGGACAAGAGAAGAAGAAGAAGAAGAAGAAGAAAGAGGCAAGACAGAGAGAAAGAGGCAGAGAAAGACAGACAATGAGAGACAGAGATAGAGAAACAGAGAGGTAGACACATAAGATAGACACAGAGAGACAAACAGACATACAGAGGAAGAGGAGGAAGAAAACACACACACACACACACACACACACAGAGAGAGAGAGAGAGAGGGAGAGAAAGATCTGTACAATGTGCAATGAGGTTCCAGGAAATAAGGTGCCATGGATCTGCTCACTTAAGGGCTTTTAAAGAAACTTATGGCAGAACTTTATAATGTTTTGGATTTTTTTAATTTTTTAATTTTTATTATTAGTTACAGTTTATTAACTCTGTATCCCAGCTGTATCCCGCTCCCTCATTCCCTCCCAATTCCACCCTCCATCCCTCATCTCCTCCCTGCCCCTTTCCAAGTCCACTGATTGGGGAGGACTTTCTCCGCTTTCATCTGACCCTGTTTTATCAGGTATCTTCAGGACTGGCTGCAAAGTCCTCCTCTGTGGCCTAGCAGGACTGCTCCTCCCTTGGAGGATGGGGAGGTCTAAGAGGCTACCATTGAGTTCATGTCAGAAATAGAACCTGTTCCCCTTACTAGGGTAACCCACTTGGTTACTGAGCTAGCATGGGCTATATCTGAGCAGAGGTTCTAGGTTATATCCATACATGGTCCTTGGTGGAAGATCAGTCTCAGAAAAGACTCCTGTGTCCAGATATATTTGGTCCTTGTGGAGCTCCTATCCTCTCCACTTCATACTAACTCCCCCTTCTTTCATATGATTCCCTGTACTCTGCCAAAGGTTTGGTTATGAGTCTTAGTATCTGCTTTGATACACATGGCAGAACTTTAGGATGAGGACTAAATAAGGGTTTTAGCTATCAGTCAAGCTGGCTCAAGTGTTCAGGTGTTTTTTTTTTTTTTTCTCAGTAGTTAGATATAGTGATTTGGGAGATAACAAACTGGAGCTAGAACTTTCTTTTGGTGTTTCTAGCCTCTAAATGTTGCTTTAGATACCTGCCCTATCTGAGTGGTTTTTATTTCCTGTTATCATCAGTACAAGATATATGCGCAAGGAAATGCAATTCATCCATAGAAAATAACTCAGTTCAGTCATTCATGTAATGGATAGGTATAAAGATCATTGTGAAAAGTGCCATAAGTCAGGTACAGAGAATAAAGTACTATTTGGTCTCATTAAATATGGAGTAGAAAAAGTTGAAATTAGGAGTAGAATAGTAGTTTCCAGAAGTGGAGAAGAGTAGACGAAGTTGATGAAAGACTGACCGAATTACAATATAGAAGTTAACTAGGAGTAAGACATTCCAGTGTGCTTTGCACACTGCACTTAGTGGTGGTGTTCTGCCTGTCTCAACAAGTGAGAAGAAAGGATTTTGAATACATTTTCCAAAGAGGCGAATGTGTTTGACTGGATCAAAACGCATACATTTATTAAAATATAACCTAGCATCTGACCAAAACATTTTTGTTTCAATAGATCATCAATTTTTAAGTGCAGATTCAGATTGTCACCAAGTAAAGTATTCCAACACATCTTTGTCTCTTTCACAATTTGCCTTTTATTGTTTTCCACCACCCCACTCCTTTTTTTTATTCTACTCCCCTACATATTTTTTGTTGCCACATCTATCACAATGTTGAATAGGCTACTACTGTTTGTCTGCCTTTCAGAAATTTCTCAAAACCCTAATGCTATAAACAAATACAATAAGAAAACAATAAGAGAAATAACAATGACTTATTTGGTAAGATAGGATCAGAGCAAAATTTTATTAAAACTTCTCCAAGCAAATCTTCCAACAGATGATTGGTCTAGACTCTCCCTTCTCTCACCACCCTTGTACCTGTCAGTTAAGGCCAGAACTTTTGCAGATTTAACATTCATCCTGCCATTGCAGAGGGCTATAACCCCCCTAGACACATTTTAATTACTAATGTGTGACTGAATGACTGCCATTTATTTTTCTCCATAAATAAGTGGGACACAGGACCTGAAAGAATTGTTGAATCATTATTATATTTGTTGACTGTTTTGTGTTGTTTTGTTTTTGTTAAATTAATTACAGTTTATTGGCTTTGTATCCCAGCTGTAGACCCCTCCATCATCCCCTCCCAGTCTCACCCTCCCTCCTTCTTCTCCTGCCATGCCCCTTTTCCAGTCCACTGATATGGGAGGTGCCTCTCCTCCTCTATATGATTCTAGTCTATCAGGTCTTACAGAACTGGTTGCATTGTCTACCTCTGTGGCCTGGTAAGGCTCCACCCCTCTCAGAGGGAGATGATCAAAGAGCAGGCCACTGTGCTCATGTCAGAGATAGTCCTTGTTCCCATTACTAGGGAATCCACTTGGAGACTGACCTGCCTCGGGCTACATTTGTGCAGGGGTTCTAGGTTATCTCGATGAATGGACCTTGGTTGGAGTATCAGTCTCAGAAAAGACCCCTGTGCCCAGATTTTTTTTTCTCTCTTTGTGGAGCTCCTGTCCCCTCCAGGTCTTTCAATTTCTCTCTTATTTCATGAGATTCCATGCACTCTGCCCAAAGTTTGGCTATGAGTCTCAGCATCTGCTTTGATACCCTATTGGGTAGAGTCTTTCAGAGTCCCTCTGTGTTAGGCTCCTGTCCTGTTCCTTGTTTTCTCCCTCTTCAGATGTCCATCCCGTTTGCCTTTCTGAAGGAGGATTGAGCATCTTACCCAGGGTCCTCCTTCTTGATTAGATGTACAGAGTTTAGTATGATTATCCTATATTATATGTCTAATATCCACTTATAAGTGAGTATATAGAATGTGCGTCTTTCTGCTTCTGGGATTCCTCACTCAGGATGATCTTTCATTTTTAATATGTTTAATTATAGCCCTACCAATTCTCTACTGCTAAAACTGATTGGTAAATATTGAGGTATATCATTTCACGTTTATGTAAATAATAACAATTGAAAATGAACACTTAACCTCATTTTATCAAACAGTTTCAGAATGACTTTGGAGAATTCTTGAGTGATACAGGAAAATACATTTGAGTACTCATATCCATAAATTGACACTTGTGTTAAAATTTTTTTGTAGTAATGGAAGGAGAAAATTGAGACTGCATCCTTTTAGATAGTCCTGGTTGTATCAGAACTCACTATGTATACAAAACTGTCCTCAAACTCACCGGGATCCACCTGCCTCTGCCTTCCAAGTTCTGGGATTAAAGGCACATGTCACCATACCTGGCCTGAAGACACATTTCAAAACTGTTATTATTGCATGTTTGTGTGTATGGGTGGGGCTGTGTGCCACGGAACATTTGAAGCTGGTTCTCTCCTTCCCTCATGACATGGATTCCAGGGATGTTACTTGGGTTATCAAGAGGAGGTATTTTACCTACCAAGTCATCTTGCTGGTCTGGGAAGATTCATTTTTAAACAGCTTAATACAAAGCAGGAATCTCCTCCATATGTTGCCATAGTGTTATGCGTCGCAAAAACTTTCTTTTATGCTTCTGGAATCATAATTATCATTAACCATACAAAAATAACCTTTCTCATTAAGGTCCACCTTCAATTACGAAATAAAGACCCTGCTTTTATCCCAAGCGACCCAAAGCTAATCACATTCAGCAATTAATTTTACTGGAAACTGCCTTGCTGGCTCAGGGACCATCAAAGCTATCATGGCAAGATTCCACTCACCCTCCCCATGTAATGCCATTATAGTTAATCATAGTCATAAAACATTGTATAGAATAAAAAATATACAGATTGATCTATAGACATGTCATGGACTATGGGTTTTCTTACAAATGTTCAAGTCCCAATTTACTATTGTTTGTTTGATCATACATGGGCTTCACTGACATTCAACATATAAATTTTTACTAAGTGAATCCAGCATTTTATTAATTAAATGCAACCAGGATCTAGGCCAGCGATGAGGGAAAAGCTTCCAGTTTAATAGGATTAGCTACTGCCTTGTTATCAGCTTCTTTGAACTTTGTAGCTGTTACCCTCTTTGTTCCAGAGGATTGATACCATTCACTATCATACCAGGAAATTTGGGATTCCCTCTGGTTACTTAGCCTTATTAATGAGACAACTTCCTGCCCAAGTGTATACTTGCTGACAATTTTATTAACATTTTAAAGAAAAATACCAGAGCACCCACGCTTTAAATATTGGCCTCTGCCTGGAGGAGGAGAATGTAGAGATGAGTAAAAAACCAACCAACCAACCAACCAACCAACCAACCAACCAACCAACCAACCAACAAAACATCCTCTCATGCTATATGAATTTAGCAATGGCAACAGGCACCCAACTGGTAGGAAGGGAGCTTTAGAGAAAGTAAAGAAGCTAAAATCATCAGATATAACAAAAGTGTGCTTATGTTGTGGTCAGCATTCAAAAGAAAAATAATGAAATACACCTCTGTAAGTCATGACTCAGCAAGATACACAGACCCAGAAGAACAATATGGAGGCTCCTATGGTTGGGACTTGGGTGGAAATTCTGGTAAGTAAACATGCTTTCAAAAAGTATTCTACCTATCTCTTTGGTCTGGCTTACTGTAAACCTGGCATTCTTATAGGTGATCCTTTGGCGAGTTAACTGACCAGTCCAACTGGATAATGCTTTTATGCTGTGGGTAGCTTGGAAATTTAAGCCCCTATGTAAGCCAGAGAGATAGCTTTCTCTAACGAACCCTCATAAAGCCCCAGTGAAGCCACTGTAACAATTATATGAGCATAAAAAGCTGATGGCATTGGAATTAAAATGAGAATTCTGGCCAAAGAAGCTGAGAAGAGTAAGAAGTAGGTACAGGGAGAGCTACATCAAAGGCATTCTTACCACTAGAAAAGAAAGAAAGGAAGGAAGGAAGAAAGAAAGGAAGAAAGAGAAATGTGTCAGACCCCAAGAGCCCTACAAGTTACTTCCACTCCGATTTTTTTACCTATCCTTTCATGCTTTACTTCATTATATTAAATAAAAGCTTGCAGACAATATTTCTCTGTTTGCATTTTTAAAGACCAATGTCTTTCAAAGTTCCATTTAATAGAATATGGATTCTTTTATAAAGCCTTTCTTTCTGTTTTTGTATGTATTTGTATGTGTGTATGAAATACTGGTGGATGAGTGGCAGAGAAAGTCTGTGCCAGGAACGCAACTATGGAAATCAGTATGCGACATTTGGTAGTTTGTTCTCTTTTTCCATTATGTGTTATAAGGACAGAATGCAGGCAACAAGGTTTGTATGACAAGAATTTCTACCCACTGAATATGGTTTCTTTGATTTTGGTTCACCATCATAACTACCATTATCATCATTTACTATCAAAACACCAGGCATCTCTGCTTGCTGCACATTTTGAGTCTTAGTGCAAGAAGCCTTGGCATTTGCAGTGTTTTAATTGGACACTTTTTGAATCCATCAGCAGTATTTTATTAATTTAAAATTTCCCACTACTGATTAGTGTTAAAAGATGTTACTATCTTTGGTATTCAAATGCCTTTCGTTACTACCCGAAGAAATCTTTTATCACTTAAGCATTTAAAGGGACAAACTAGAATAATTCCCTGTGGGAACAGAATGTTTAAAGAACTCTTAGGAAGGAATCAAGCAAAGTTAATTCCCAAAGTGGTATTAAGCTAAAGATATTTTACTCTAAATTTTTTAATGTATTATATATTGAGCTTAAGAAAATTAGTGCTCCAATGGGCCTTAGTCAAGTGCTTTTAAAACATCAATAAATAAATATATAAACCCTAAATTGAGACAAGCAAATATTCAGCGTACCCAAGTACTGTGAATGGAAGAAGCAATAGTTGGTGTATAGGCCATAAGAATATATAGTGAACTTGACCAAGATCCAAATGTTCCCTGAGTTTGAATAATTATAGTCTTCTTCTAGATTTCTAGTCTTTGAGCTCCTTATTTTTACAGCACTAAAAATACCTCAGAAAACTAAACTGTGAATTCTCTCTCTAGTCCAGAGAGATACATTTTCTCAGAGCAACTTCTGTTTTAATTCCAGGAATACCGGTTTTGCAAGTACCTTGAACGAATCTTTGAAACATATATATCAAAAAAAACGAAAACAACAAAACATAGTTTCTATCTTCTGCTGTGTTGGTTGCAGAGCATAAATTTGACGATAACCTATTTCCAAACACCGAAAGACCTAGCCAAAACCCCAAAACCATCACCATCATTATTTCAATAATGGAATAAGATAAAAAACCAAACCAGAAGAACACAAAACAATCACAAAAGAAATAAAGACGAAGCACAAGAACCACATAAAAATGCAGAAACATACATTAAGGCTCACCCTATGAGATTCGATCCATCCTCAACACTGCTCAGGATGCCTCGAACCTGAGACTAGGTAGGCCAGAGACATAAGGGAAAACCAAATACTACTGTTCTGCTAAAAGAAAGTAGCCATACAATGACTTCAAATTACATTATCCTATACTTGTAAACCAGTTTTGGCTCAGTAACCATTAGAGAAACTTGCTCTTTCAGTGAATGGTAGCAAATACAGAGATCCGAGCTGAACAATGTGCAGAGAATGAGAGACCTTGGAACACTCAGGCTTAAGTCAATGTCCCCATCAAATACCTTCCCTCAACATTCAGAAAATCCAACAGGAGAAGTGGAAAGATTTCAAAAGCTAGAGGGGATGGAAAACACCAAGGAAACAAGGCCCTCTAAGCAGGGCTCTCTAAGGACGGTCACACATACGAATGCACATAAACTGTAGCAGCATGCACAGGGCTTACACATGAGGTTCCAGCACTGAGAGGAGAGGTGGCCACAGGGTCTCACCAACAAACTGTCTCCAGTTTATAACTGCTCACAAAGACAAAGAGACTCACTGTCTTTCCTGATATGTGACTTTGCCTCACTCTTTGCCACAAAAGGAATAATATTGCTATATTATTCCCTGGAAAACAGAAGGTATGAAAAATTTATAAAATAGTTAGCTGACATCATGCACAAGACTTGCACAAGTTCAAACCAGGCAAAATACACAGCGTGGAAAAGAGGAAGTAGCATGAAGTCCTACCCCTAATCAACAAGCAGTTTGCGACTGATCGCTGCTGGGAAAGAGACAATGAGTTTTCTCCAATGGAGTGACACTAGATATATCAATCATGTTCCAGGGCAGGACCCGTGCCCAGGAGACTTTGGCATCACAAAAGGGACTCAATGTTTTCTATGTATTTTATGTTTGTTTTCATACTTGCTATCTTGTTGTATGTAGTTATGTTTCCAGATTTTGATTGATCATTTTTTTTGTTTTGTATTTTATTTTTGAGAGAAAAAATGAATTTTTTATTATTCATTTTTTTATTTTTATTTTGCATTTATATAGAAAATATAAATCTGAACATTTTAAAAATAGTAGGTAACTGAAAAAATAATATAACTATTTTTGTTGTTGAGAGAACTTACAACAAATGATTTTGCTTGCTTTCAAGGTTTATTATCTTAGAAAATGAATTGCACAGTCACCCTAAAATTGAATACTGTATATTATATAATAAAATATATGATATAAATAATATATTATGCTGTTATATATTATATTATATATTATACTATATTATATATAATATGTTATATGATACATAATGAATTCTATATTATCTATTTTATATTTTATATATACAATATAATAATTATAACATTAATGACTTGCAATATTTTATACATTAAATTATAATATTGTATATTATATATTACATAATAATATAAATAGATTGTAATATATTATAATTACATTATTATATTATATTATATTATATTATATGCACAATATGTATATTATAAAATATAATGTATAATATATCGTTACTATATTGTATGTTATAATGTATACTGTTATATATTATAATAATGTTATATTAATATTATATTATATATGCTTTGGAGTTATAGTAAACCTTTTAAGTGTTTACATGAAATGAATCTCTATCACTTCCTTTTATATCTCCTTTTATCTCAATTTTTTAAAATTATTTTTTATATTAATTACATTTTACTCACTTTGCATTTCAGCTGCATTCCCTCCCTCATTCCTCCCAATCCCACTCTCACTCATTCTTCTCCTCCTATGCCCCTTTCTAAGTCCACTGATAAAGGAGGTCCTCCTCCCCTTCCATTTGACTCTAGCCTATCAGGTCTCACAGGACTGGCTGCATTGTCATTTTCTGTGGCCTGGTAAGGCTGCTCCCCCTTCAGGGAGAGGTGATCAAAGAGCCAGCCACAGAATTCATGTCAGAGACAGTCCCTGTTCCCCTTACTAGGACCCCCACTTGGAAACTAACCTGCCATCAGCTACATCTGTGCAGGGGTTCTAGGTTATTTTCATGCATGATCCTTGGTTGGAGTATCAGTCTCAGAAAAGTTCACTGTGCCCGGATTCCTTGGTTCTCTTGCTCTCCTTGTGGATCTCCTATTCCCTCCAGGACTTTCTATCACCCTCTTCTTTGAGTTGGGAAAATTTTCTTCTATGATTTTCTTGAATATATTTTCTGGACCCTGTAGCCTGGAATCTTCTTTTTTTTCTCTATTAATATTATTCTTAGATTTTGTCTTTTCGTGGCATCCTTGATTTCTTGGATATTTTGTATTTGGAATGTTCTGAATTTACTTTTTCTTTGAAAGATGTATCAATTTCTGCAACTGCATATTCAGCACCTGAGCTTCTCTCTTCCTTCTCTGGTATTCTATTGGTGATGCTTACCTTTGTGGTTCCTGACCTTTTCTCTCAGTTCTCCAGCTCCAGGCTTTTCTCTGTTTGTGTTTCTTTATTGATTCTAATTTTGTTTTCATGTCTTGCACCATTTTCATCATGTGTTTGAATGTGGATTCTTGTCTTTCCATGATGGCCTCTATTTTTTATTTTATTTTTTGTCTCCTATCTATATGCCATTAATTGTGCCTCTACTTGTGCCTCTACTTGTGCCTCTTTTTGTTTGACTGTGTTTACCTGTATTTCTTTGAGAGCTTTGTTAGTTTCCTCTTTATGTGCCTCTAATATCTGGATAGTCCTTGAGAACTGAGATCAGTTTCCTGAGTTTATGATGAATTAGCATGTCCATTGCTTTTTGGAAATTGAAGGCCTGACCCTGCTGTGTCTGTTACCAAGCAGGGAGTTCTGTGCTTGAAGCAGCAGGTCCTGTGGGCCACCTCTGCAGAGGAGGAAGGTCCATGCCTGGGTTAAGGGGAAGTGCAGGGGGGTTGAATATTTGCCACTCTCAGTCCCCAGAAAAGTCCATGGGTGATCTGGATCCAAATGGTCTCAGCTCACAGCTTGTCCCCTTTCACCAAGGAAGCATCAGTGTTGATGTTCTGGCTTCAGCTGCCCCTCCACTCACCCATTTCAGAGTTTCAGATCCTGTGCCCCTCAGATGGCACAGATGGTTTGCCACCATCTTGGATTCCCCTTAGCTCAATTTTTTGTTGTTTGAAAAAAATATATATAACCAACCTAGAAAGAGTGAGAATTGTTAAAAATGAACAAAAATAAAACAGAAAACATTCTTTTTCACAAAAGCTAAAAATAAAAATTTTGAATACTTCTTTAAAAAGTTAAGTCTAAATTCTTGTATATATCTTTCCAAAAGATGCATCATTTTTAAAAAACAAACAAAAAAACCTTTAAACATATTTTATGCCCACACTCAATAATAGCATTCAATGAGTATATTCTCATGTTATGAACTATTGCTCATATGCAGAGTGATAGTTGCACACACATACACACACAGAATAATTATTTAAGAAATCACAGTAAAAATAATATAGGAATATTGTTATATAATATTTGCACCTGAACCAGAGTTTTTCTAATTCTATTCAAGCCATCAGCTTTATGACATAAATTCAGAGGACTTTGGATGATTGGATTACATTTGAACAAAAAGACAAAAATCTATGCACAACTTTTTAACTGTAAGCTGAGTTATGTGGATGATATCTGTGATATCTGTTTATGCTGACATAATGAATTAAGTAATTACTACAAATCCAGTCAGTTTCTGTTCTGAATCCCTAAGAGAATAAAACAAAATTTTAATATAAGTTTCTTCATTTATTCATTCTACACTCATTAAATTCCCAGTTTGATGCTCCCACTCCTTTCCCCTTGTCCTGCTCCTCTCCTCAGAAAAAGTGAACCCTCCCATGGGTCCCTTACAAACCTACCCTGGACATTGACTTGCATCTGGATTTAGTAGAGTCTCTCCTATTGAGGACAGACAAGGCAACCAAGCTAAGGAAAACTTTCCCAGAATCAGGCAAATGAGTCCATGTCAGCTATGAGCCATGCTCCCCTTGTTTTTAGGGGACCCACATGAAAACCAAGCTACCTATCAATCACATCTGTGTTATGGGCCTAAGACTAGTCCATGCATGTTCTTTGGTTGGTGCCTCAGTCTCTGTAAGCCTCTATAGACCCAGGCTAGTTGACCCTGTTGGTCTTCTTTAGGAGTTCTTGTCCCCTTGCTGGACCTTTTATCCTTCCACAGACTTCTCCACAAGACTCCTTTAGCTCAACCCAATGTATAGCTGTGGGTCTCAACGTCTGTTTTGTTTCATTGCTGGGTGGAAACTCTCAAAGGACAGTCATGCTAGGCTCCTGTCTGCAAGAAGACAATTTTATTTTTTTAAATTTTTATTAATTATAGTCTATTCATTTTGTATCCTCCTATAGCTCCCTCTCCTCCCCTCCCAATCATGCCCTCCCTCCCCCTTCTCCAGCCATGTCCCTCATCCAGTCTACTGATAAGGTAGGTCTACCTACACTTTCTTCTGATCCTAGTCTATCAGGTCTCACCAGGATTGGCTACATTGTCTTCCTCTGTGACCTGATAAGGCTGCTCCCTGCTCGGGGTGAGGGTGTTGATCAAAGATCAGAGACATGTCAGAGACAATCCCTGTTCCCATTACTATGGAATCCATTTAGACACTCAACTGCCATGGGCTACATCTGTGAAGGGGTTCTAGGTTATCTCCATGATCATCTTGGTTGGAGTATCAATATCAGAAAATACCCCTGTGCCAAGATTTTTTGGTTCTGCTGTGCTCCTGCAGTTCTCTAAGGGATTTATTTTATTCTTTTAAGATCTCTATCATTTTCATAACCTCAGATTTAAGATTGTTTTCTTGTGATTCAGGTGTGATAGTATCTCTAGGGCTTGCTGTGGCAGGATAGCTGGGTTTCAGTGGTGTCATAGTCCCTGGGTTGTTGTTTGTGTTCTTAGACTGACCTCTAGCCATCTGATTGTCTCGGGTGTCAGCAGGTCTGGTGGTCCCTGATGGTAGTAGGTCTCTGAAGCTGTAGGTAGAGCTGGTGGTCTGAGGTGGTAGCAGTCCTGGATGGCAGTAGGGCTTTGGGTAAACAGGGAGAACTGGTAAGCTCTGATGGTTACCAATGTCTGGGATTGCAGGTGGAGATGGGACCTGTAGTCTTTGATGTCTGCTTGTCTCTGATGGTCAATGATGGCTGCTGGTCTCTGGTGTTGCAGGTGTGTATGGGGGTGGGGTGGGAGTGCCACAAGTCCAGAAGCTGTGGTGTAGGTCAAGGAGGACTCTGGACAGATGGCTCTGTTGGTGTGAGGCTCTGTTGCTCCTTGATGGGTGTTGCCAAAATTTAATATGAGCTGTAAAGTCCAGGCTGGAGAATATAATGTCTGGTATTGCTGATTGCATCTCTGCATGTGATGAATAGAAGAGGATCAGGGATAAAAGATAGATGTTTATTTAAATTTCTGGTCAACAAATGGTAGATGATCAGGCTTAGCAAAACTATAATCATCTATATGGGAAGTCAACAAATGGAAAAGGCTTGGCATCATCATGATTGTCTAGACTGTTGGATAACAGTGTTATATCTACTCTGTTGGTTCAACAGCATATGGGCTGTTACATGCCAGATTTTATATACATAACCCAACTCTTCCAAGTTCTGTCCCTCTGACATAAAACCCAGTAACTGAGTCTTACCAATGCATTCAAGACTATTTTGACTATGTTTTTGACTGAAAAGTATTTTAGTGATAAATTTATTGGAGGCAATACAAAAAAGCAATCCTACTTACAAAAGTACCAATGCTTCTGTGGTGAAATTTTACATTGGTGCCTTTCCAGATCTATCTGGCAATGTATGCTCGATATAAATAAGGGAACTTTATAAGTTTCCTTGACCTAATTAGTTACATGCTTTACAAATACCAGCTGGAGAGATACAGACTGGAGTCAATCAATAGTTCATGTGATAAGAGAAGTTTAAAAACCCAAGCATCTGCCATTATTTAAAAGGCTGTGAGACTTAGTTGTTTTCTTGAAATTTTATTGCTTTTAAATTTTTTTCCAGAAATTACTCTCCTTAATATAACAATGTAACAATACTCTCACAATAAAGTCTAATGCCAACTTTATTAGAGTTTTAAACAAACACCCCAGGGCAAAACAATTATAAATTTTGGAGGATGACTGGAGGAAGGAGACAATGAAGGGAAATCCATGCTCTTTGTAAACACACATGAAGTGGCACATGTGGCCAGTAAACTTAGAAAAAGATTGAGAAAAGTCATTTTGTCTGGGAAAGCATCCCCAGGTATGAACGAAATGGAAACAGCAAGAAAGAAAGGAAGAAGGAAGGAAGGAAGGGAGGGAGGGAGGGAGGAAGGAAGGAAGGAAGGAAGGAAGGAAGGAAGGAAGGAAGGAAGGAAAAGAGGCTTCCTGGGTCCATCCCTGGGTGAGGGAAGGGCTTGAAGAAGGGTGGATAGAAGAGGTAAGAGGGAAGGAAATATAAGACTCAGGATACCATTCAGTTTCCTTTCAATAGAAGGAACAGAGAGGACGTACATCTCCATCTCTGTATGGCTTGACTTGCTCTGACAACCTGTGTCTCTCCCAAGCTTTATTTATATACAAAATCATTTCCTTGGAAACTTTAATTGTTGATTACATAGCATTAAGTATGTAACTTCCTTGGTTACATAAGTTTATAGGAATAAGAGAAACAAAGCAAGCAAACAGAAAATTTCATAAGAACAAAAAGTTAACATTACAATAAAATCAGTATTGTTTTAACGCAAAGATTTGTTTCTTATGGTTGGTCTTGTAAACCCTTGTGTTACAAAAATTCAGGATGACCCTCTTTTAGTTTAATTCTGTTTCAAATCGGCATAGATTTAATAGATTATAAATTACCTCCTTCTACTCTTACATAAAATTTATCTTCCTTCAAAAGCTCAGTATATATGAGTGACCCCAAAAACTCTACCAGGGAACTCCTACAGCTGATAAACACCTTCAGCAAAGTGGCCGGATACAAAATTAACTCAAAAAAATCAGTAGCATTCCTGTATACAAAAGACAAAAGGGCTGAGAAAGAAATTAGAGAAACAACATCATTCACAATAGCCACAAATGAAATAAAGTACCTTGGTGTAACCCTAACCAAGCAAGTCAAAGATTTGTATGAAAAAAATTTCAAGTCTCTGAAGAAAGAATTAGAGGAAGATATGAGAAGATGGAAAGATCTCCCATGCTCATGGCTTGGCAGGATTAATATAGTAAAAATGGCCATCTTACCAAAAGCAATCTACAGATTTAATGCAATTCCCATCAAATTGCCAACATGAATCTTTACAGACCTGGAAAGAAAAATTCTCAACTTTGTATGGAATAACAAGAAACCGAGAATTGCTAAAACAATCCTCTACAATAAAAGATCTTCTGGAGGTATCTCCATCCCTGATCTCAAGCTGTACTATAGAGCAACAGTTATAAAAACTGTATGGTACTGGCATAGAAACAAAATGGTGGATCAATGGAATCGAACAGAAGACCCAGAAATAAACCCACACACTTACGGACACCTGATTTTTGACAAAGATGCCAAAACCATACAATGGAAAAAAGATAGCATCTTCAACAAATGGTGCTGGTCCAACTGGATGTCTATATGTAGAAAAATGAAAATAGATCCATACTTATCACCCTGCACAAAACTGAAGTCCAGGTGGATCAAAGACCTCAACATAAAACCAGACACATTAAATCGGCTAGAAAAAAAGTGGGGAATACCCTAGAACTCATTGGTACAGGAGAAAACTTCCCGAACAGAACACCAACAGCACAGGCTCTAAGAGCAACAATCAATAAATGGGACCTCATAAAATTGAAAAGCTTCTGTAAAGCAAAGGACACCGTCATCAAAACAAAGCGACTGCCTACAGATTGGGAAAGAATCATCACCAACCCTTTATCTGACAGAGGACTCATATCCAATATATATAAAGAAATAAACAAGCTGAAAAGCAATAAACCAAGTAATCCACTTAAAAAATGGGGAACAGAGCTAAAGAGAGAATTCTCTGTAGAGGAATATTGAATGGCAGAGAAGCACTTAAAGAAATGCTCAACCTCATTAGCCATTAGGGAAATGCAAATCAAAACAACCCTGAGATTTCACCTTACACCCATCAGAATGGCCAAGATGAAAAACTCAAGGGACAACACATGCTGGAGAGGTTGTGGAGAAAGGGGAACCCTTCTCCACTGCTGGTGGAAATGTAAACTGGTACAACCACTCTGGAAATCAATCTGGCGCTTTCTCAGACAACTAGGAATAGCGCTTCCTCAAGATCCAGCCATACCACTCCTAGGCATATGCCTAAAAGAGGTGCAAGTACACAAAAAGGACATTTGTTCAACCATGTTTGTAGCAGCTTTATTTGTAATAGCCAGAAGCTGGAAATAACCCAGATGCCCCTCAACTGAAGAATGGATACAGAAACTGTGGTACATCTATACAATGGAGTATTACTCAGCAATGAAAAATAAGGAAATCATGAAATTTGCAGGTAAATGGTGGGACCTGGAAAGGATCATCCTGAGTGAGTTGTCCCAGAAGCAGAAAGACACGCATGGTATATACTCACTCATATAAACATACAACATAGAATAAACCCACTAAAATCTGTACATCTAAACAAACTAAGCAAAAGAGAGGACCCTAACTAAAATGTTCAATCCTCATCCTGAAAGGCAAAGAGGATGGACATCAGAAGAAAAAGAAAATAGGAAACAACCTCGGAACCTGCTATAGAGGGCCTCTGAAAGCCAGAAGAAAACAGGAAACAACCTTGAAACCTGCCACAGAGGGCCTCTGAAAGCTTCAGCAGTATAGATTGTCAAAGCAGATGCTGAGCCTGATGGCCAACTGATGGGAAGAGTGAATGGAATTCTATGTAAGAAGTGGGAAATAGTAAGAGCTGGAGGGGACGGGAACTCCATAAGGAGAGCAACAGAACAAGATAATTTGAACACAGGGAACTTCCCAGAGACTCATACTCCAACCAAGGACTATTCCTGGATATGACCTGGAACCCCTGCACAGGTGTAGACCAGTTCAGTGTCCAAGTGGGTTCCATAGTAATGGGAAGAGGGACTGCCTCTGACATAATCTGATTGGCCTGCTCGTTGATCACTTCCCCCTGAGGGGGGAGCAGCCTTACCAGGCCAAGGTAGAGGACAATGCAGCCACTTTTGATGAGAATTGATAGACTAAGATCAGAAAGGAGAGGAGAACCTTCCCTATCAGTGGACTTGGGGAGTGGCATGCATGCAGAAAGGGGAGGGAGGGTGGGATCGGGAGGGGAGGAGGGAGGGGCTTATGGGGGATACAAAATGAATAAATTGTAATTAATAAAAAATTTATATATATATATATGATTACATTTTTCCCACATGGGCATAAAGCTCTTTCTCATTATTTTGCTGTGGAAAGTACTGTTGGAAAATTATTGATTTCTCCTTCCATCCTTTGATGTTCAGGTAGTTTAGCTAAGAGTCTGTCATGCATTCTGTCTGTATCTTTCATCTCCTAGTTATACTTTATAATCTAGCATTTTATATTTAGAAAAAGTAAACATAAACCTGCAACATCCTTTCTCTGTTCTCCCCTTTCTCTCTCCCATCCTTCCTTCCTTTCTTCCTTCCTTCCTTCCTTCCTTTCTTTCTTTCTTTCTTTCTTTTTTTCTTTCTTTCTTTCTTTCTTTCTTTCTTGTGTTAACAGTAGAGAAAGAGAAGTTAACTTTATTGCATTGGCTCTAAACTGTGTCATGAGAGAGGAATTCAGCCCTTAAATACCTTGATTGCTCATTTTTCTTTTGCTAAAATGAAAATACAAGAAGTAATGAATTACCTCATGCTTGGCCTTTTCTTCCATATTTTGAAATATGGAAAAAATACTTTCCTAAAAATTTCATTGAAAATCATGTGGCAGAAGTAGGACGAGGCTCACTTTGTTCTTGTTGGATTCTGAATCCCATTGACAGAAAGGATGGCACTGGACATTCAGAAATAGGGAACTTGTGAAGTCCCAAGTCTCTGCTTAGCATGAGCCAGACTTATTATGAGGCCAGTTTTCTTTTACTATTGAGCAAATACTTAGCCAAATACCTTAATAGCCAAAGAAGAACATGTGGGTGTTGATTGTCCAGTGTGTACCAGCCCCTCACAAACTTTCACTTCCTCATAGCCCATACTCCTGTACCTGTTAAGGTCTTTACTTTTGAGCTGGTAACATTATTTTCTCGAAAGCAGACATGGTTTTGGGTAACTACTGAGTTTCTGTTGTAGGTCAGCAAGAAGCAAATTGTGACAGGATAATGTTCTGTTTCTTTAATTTTTTTTCTGCATGTTTTTGCCTCTAGCACTGTGGGCTCATCTCTCCTTGTTGAGTTCCAGGTATTCATACCTCGTTTTCCTACAAGTGTTTTTTTCTTCTTTTAAACTTTTGGTATGATTTGGATTGACAGGGGTGAAAAATAGCTTTACTCAAACTTCCAAGGTACTTTGAATTAACTATACATAAGTAAGGAAAAAGTAATTAAATTGATGTTTCTTTATCTTAAAAAAAGCTCAGTCTTTCTGACCCTTAGTTGATCCACCTTTCCTTCCTCTATTTTTCTATTATATTTAAAATACAACTATTATCCTTTTCTTGGATGCTTAAAAGTGGTACAATATTAGAAAAAAAATCCTGATCTGACAAGTCTGTTCAAAAAGGTAGACAGTTCACTGAGCAAAAATGTTTGTCTCTGTGACATTGTCATGAACTCTTGTTTCAGTACAATTAATATCTTTATTACCATCCTGTAAAGGATAGAAGAATATCAAGATTTCTAAGATTGCTTAATTTGCATTTGGAAAGGTACCAAGGTCTGTCAACAGTAGCATTTCAAAATTTCCCTAACTTTTACTTCTTTAGCAAATTTTCTCAAATCCTCTATACCGTCCTTACTAATATCATTTATTATTAATCTAACAGTAAATCTAAATATATTTCATGGAAGACTTGATTTTCTGCAGAGTTGTTTTTCCCAAGGAACAACCATTGCTTTTATTATATTTTTATTAACACCAGCTTTTGTTACATTATTCCAACTCTAGCTGTTGGAGAGAGGCCTTTAACAGTAAGAAATGTCCACCAAGTGGGATAAAGGGTTTATCCAAGGAATCCAGGCACTGGAACTTTATCAAGCAGTGCTTTCAGGATGCTTGGTTGTTGGGTCCCTGGAACTTTGTCAAACAGTGTCCCTAAAATGCTTGGCCTTGCCAAGTAGTCATTTTTTTTTTTTTTTTAGTTTGATCTTGTGAAAACAGGTAGATTCACTTAGACACATAATTACTGCTTGACTGCACAAAAGACAGAAAATCTGAAGAGAAAATTACTTATCTCACAAAGTGAGTTCCTCCTATCTTCTTAGCATGGTTTCAGGAAAAACAGCTGTCTGCTGGAGACCTGTGGCCAAATGAATGAGCAGTCTTGCCATGTTACCACCCAGAGGCTAAATACATTCTTTTGATCAGAAGGAAATATAGTTCCCCTAACTGGCTTCCAATAGTACTGTAACTATTTTGACCACAGTTTCCAATGTGACTGAAATTATCTCTTCGCTTATTTGGTTTCTTGAAATGTGCAACACACTAGAAATGGACAATATGCCTCACCCATAATTTTATATTTAAGAGTTAAGTGCAGGTAAAGTCTGTGTTGGAGTATAAGATGAGAGCTGGGATATGGCAGTTGTTTAACTAACACTGGATGGGTAAAACTAGAAGTGCATAACTACTGAGTGATAGACTGTGCTTATCAATGAATGAAAAGTTATTGAATTTAAATGTCTTCTAAGTTTTCAAAGGTTGCAATAGATGACTATTATCTCCATAGTATATGAATGCAATGATAAGAAACAGATTATCTTCCATTTTCATTAACAGTGACCTAGAAAAAGAAAGGGTGATAAGGGACACTAGTTCTAGAAATTTTACTTACAGCAATAATAATAAGAAAAATAGGAAGAGGAAAAGGAGGAGAATAAAGAGGAGAAAAAGGAGGAGGAAGAGGAAGAAGAAGAAGGAGGAGAAGAAAATGCTCTAAAGGAGGTAAGGATCTTCCTCCTGAACAGGCATTATTGCTTCGGTCATTATATTTAATATTGTAAGCCTGAAAACATGAACAGTTTCTCTCCTTGTCCTCCTTATCCTTTGATTCTGTTCTTTCTACCCACAGCCTTAGACTTCAAACTCTGACTCCAGCTTGTTAGCACAGAGAAGCACTGACATTCCCCATGACATGTAGCGTGAATTGTCTCATTGCAATGTAATCATTTGCAATTATGCAAAAAATTGAAAAGCAAGCTCTACACTCAACTGTACTGTACAAATTCCATTTAACATGTAATTGCTTCTATTGGCAATCTCTTATTGACTTTCTCCGAGCAGAGCTCAAATTAAATGAATCTGTCTTTCTTATAAAATGATCATTCAACTCATTTAAACTAGTTTCATCATGAACATACATCTGTATGCTCTTCAACACAAATAACTTACTATAGCACAATTGTGGATTTTTATTCAATAGCAATTATTCCACTATCTGGCATTGCTTTATAAAAAATCAACATATTGTTAAAAAATGTATCCGTCATGCTAGTGGAATAGGGGAATAAATTACTCAAAATTCTCAGCTAACTACAGTTCAATTTATCTTACCTCAGGTAGCTTTCCTGATAAACTTTACTCTCTAAAAAGTCTCTCATCTCAGATTTCTAACAAGATAAAAGAATAGTAATTGCCTCATTATCTGCAAAAGGGTTCTTCAGTCAGAAAACAACTGTTCTTTCCCAAAAGAGAACAAATTAAAAATCAACCCAAGTAAATAATAAAAATGCTTTTGATAATAACATTTAGAGAAAAATCAGGTAATATGTGCCATTTCTCATATATGATTTAGTAGGACTTCAGTATATGTTTAAAACTATCCTTTTGTTTCATCTCAATAAAATCAGAATCAAAACTTTAAAGTCAGTTATATGATTATTTCAGAAGATTAATCCCAGAAATACTAAGGTTTTCAGTGAAAAAATGATTATTAAGATTTGTAAACAAAGCATATTTAATATACCTAATACATTCCATTGAGGCAGAAATTCGTCAGTCTAAAGCAGCTGTCAGTCAGTTTTGACCTGCCTCTCTGTAAGCATATGAACTAGTCTGAAGCCCTGCTTTAAAGCAGCATTGCTTTTTGTCCCTATGGCTTGACTCAATCTGGCACTATCTGAGAGAATTAGTAATAACGCTTCAAGATCCAGCTATACCAGTCCTAGGCATATAAGCAAAAAACACTCAAGTACACAACAAGGACATTTTATAACCTATGTTTGTAGCAGCCTTATTTGTAATAGCCAGAAACTAGAAACAGCCCAGCTGCCCCTCAGTTGAGGAATGGATACAGAAATTGTGGTACATCTACACATTGGATGATTACTCAGCAATAAAAAAAAACAAGGAAATCATGAAATTTGCAGGTAAATGGTGGGAACTGGAAAAGATCATCCTGAGTGAGGTATCCCAGAAGTGGAAAGACTCACAGGGTATATACTCACTCATAAGTGGATATTAGACATATAATATAGGATAAACATACTAAAACCTGTACACCTAAGGAAGCTAATCAGGAAGGAGGACTCTAGATAAGTTGCTCAATCCCCATTTAGAAAGGCAAAAAGGATGGACATCGAAGGAGGGAGAAAACAGGGAATAGGACAGAAGCCTACCACAGAGGGCCTCTGAAAGGCTCTACTCTTCAGGGTATCAAGGTAGATGCTGAGACTCATAGCCAAACTTTGGGCAGAGTGCAGGGAATCTTATGAAAGAAGTGGGAGATAGTAAGACCTGGAGAGGACAGGAGCTCCACAAGGACAGAAACAGATCCAAAAAGTCTGGGCACAGGACTCTTTTCTGAATCTGATACTCCAGCCAAGTACCATTCATAGAGATGGCCTGGAACCCCTGCATGGAGGTAGCCTATGGCAGTTCAGTGTTCAAGTAGCCTCCATAGTAATGGGGACAGGGACTGTCTCTGACATGAACTGATTGGCCTACTCTTTGATCACCTTCCCCTGAAAGGGGAGCAGCCTTACCAGGTCACATAAGAAGACAATGCAGTCACTCCTGATGAGACCTAATAGACTAGGATCAGAGGGAAATGGAGGAGGACCTCCCTTATCAGTGGACTGGCAGAGGGACATGGGTGAGGAAGAGGGAGGGTGCGATTGGAAGGGGAGAGGGAAGGAGGTACTGGGGGGATACAAGGTGAACAAACTCTAATTAATAAAAATAATTAAAAAAATCAGACTGGGTAAACTTTACCACCAAAATGCAACTTGCTTTTTCATAGTAAGCATTTGATAAAATTTTGGTTATAAAGTTTTGAGATGATGCTTTTACTTTCCAGAGAACAATGGACTATGTCTGCTGACAAATGTGATGTTTGTAACTAGTTGGAAATAATGTTCCTAGCATCTACTGTGTGCTAAGCATGTCCAAGTGGTAGAGTCCGAACCAAACCATTAATGGCAACATGGAGTGATTGTCAAAATCTGATTAAAAGAATGATCAACACATATGTCATTAGAAGATATGATGACCAATACTAGACCTGTCTCTGACTGGCTGGGTTCACAATGCATAAGGAATATTCCTACCTTCTGTTTTGTGACCTGAAGTCACCATCATATATCCCCAGGTTTACAGTTTGAATGACATTTAGTATCAAAACAATTAAACTCTGCCGCATCTTATGAAAACAAATGCAACAGAAATCTAATATATTAAGATTCAATAAAATTTCTGCCCTAAAATTATCATTATGTTTCATTAAGTTTTCATTGACTAAGAAGTTATGTTTGTTATGATTCTGTGATATGCTGAAGAACATATATTGATCTTTATTCTTGGGTCCTCCACAAATCTATAAAGAAATCCTTGGAAACTCTTGATAGGAGGCATAAATAGAGTATCTTAGTTATTCATAATCTTTTTCATCTTTAAAAGACTTTATACACTGCTGGGTAGAGTCTCTCAGAGGCCCTTTCTGGTAGGGTCCTGCCCTGTTTCCTGTCTTCTCCTTCATCCAATGTCCATACTGTTTGCCTTTCTGAGTGAGGATTGATCATCTTACGAAGGGTCTTCATTATAGTTTAGATTCTTTAGGTGTACAGATTTTTGTAGGTTTATCCTATATTATATGTCTAGTATCCACTTATAAGTGAGTATATGCTATGTGTCTTTCCATTCCTGAGATACCTCATTCAGGATGATCTTTTCTAGTTCCCATGATTTGCCTGCAAATTTTATGATTTCCTTCTTGTTAATTGCTGAGTAGTATTCCGTTGTGTAAATGTACTACAATTTCTGTATCCATTTTTTCCGTTGAGGGACAAAGCAAATAATGAGACCCTTAACCAAACTTTGGAGAGAGTGCATGGAACCTTAGCGAAGACAGGGGAGATAGTAAGATCTGGAGAGAATATGAACTCTACAAGGAGAGCAATAGAACCAAGAAATCTGGGCACAGGGGTCTTTTCTGAGACTGATATGCCAACCAAGGACCATTCATGGATATAACCTAGAATCCCTGCTCAGATGTAGCCATGGCAGCTCAGTATCCAAGTGGTATCCCTAGTAAGGGGAACAGGGACTGTCTCTGACCTGAAATCAGTAGCTGGCTCTTTGACCACCTCCCCCTGAGAAGGGAGCAGCCTTGCCAGACCACAGAGGAGGACAGTGCAGTCAGTTCTGATGAGACCTGATAAGCTAAGGTCAGGTGGAAAGGGAGGAGGATTTCTCCTATCTGTGGACTTGAAGAGGGGCATGGGAGGAGATGAGGGAAAGAGGATGGGAATGGGAGGCAATAATAACAAAGTGAATAAACTGTAATTAATATAAAAAATAAAAATTTAATTAAAAAGACTTTGTTGGGATCCTTAAGCAGGCATCTTTACTGCCAGCCCTAAGAAACCTGACAAACTGGTTATCTGGCATCTGTGAGGCTGACTGCAAGACTACCCACTGATCAATGAAAACTGCCTGTGCATGCTCTGGGTAGCCTTATAAGAGAAGTTGAAGCTCCTTCTCTTTCTCTCTCTCCTGCTTTGTCCAGAGATAGTCTCTGAGACCCCTTCCCCTTCTCCTAATAAAACCCCCATGTAGAACCAGTTGCATGGCCTGATTTGTGAACCTGCCATGTAACGCTCATGAGCAATTCTGTCAGACTTTATACTAACAAAGTCACTTTAACTTTTTCTCTTTTTATTAATTTTTTATATTAATCACAAAATTATTTACTTTGTATCCCAGCTGTAGCCCTTTCCCTCATTCTCTCCCAATCCCACCCTCCCTCCCTCATCTCCTCCATACCCCTTTCCAAGTCCACTGCTAAAGGGAGGCCCTCTTCCCCTTCCATCTGATCCTAGCTTATCAGGTATCTTCAGGACTGGCTGCCATGTCCTCCTCTATGGCATAGCAAGACTGTTCCTTCCTCAGGGAGGAGGGGGAGGTAAAGGAGCCAGTCATTGAGTTCATGCCAGAAATAGTTCTTGTTCCCCTTACTAGGGAAACCCACTTGGTTGCTGAGCTACCATGGGCTACAACCAAGTAGAAGTTCCACAAGGACAAAATATATCAGGGCACAGGAGCCCTCTATGAGACTATTTCTCCAACCAAGAACCATGTATGGATATAATCTAAAAATGTTTTGTAATATTTACTTTTTATTTACTTTATATCCTGTCTGTAGCCACCTCATTTGTTCCCTCCCAATTCCATACTCCCACCCTCATCTCCTCCCAAGCCCTTCACCAAGTCCACAGATGGGGAGGTCCTCCTCTGTTTCCATGTGACCCTAGCCTAGCAGGTCTCATAAAGACTGGTTGCATTGTTGTCCTCTCAGGAGGAATTGATCAAGGAGTCAGCCACTGAGATCATCTCAGAGACAGTACCTGTTATCCTTTCTGGAGCACCCACTTGGAGACTGAGCTGTCATGGGCTACATCTGTACAGGGGTTCTAGGTTATATCCATGAATGGTCCTTGGTTGGAGTATCAGTCTCAGAAAAGACACCTGTGCCCAGATTTCTTGGTTCTGTTGCTCTCTTTGTGGAGCTTCTATCCCTTCCAGGTCTTTCTATCTCCCCCTACTTCTATAAGATTCCTTGCATTCTGCCCAAAGTTTACTTATGAGCCTCAGCATCTACTTTGATACTCTACTGGATAGAATCTTTCTGAGGCCCTCCCAGATGTCCCTCAATGAAGGAATGGATACAGAAATAGTGGTACATTTACACAATGGAATATTACTCTGCAATCAAAAAGAAGGAAATAATGAAATTTGTAGGAAAATGGTGAGAACTAGAAAAGACCAACCTGAATGAGGTATCCCATAAGCAGAAAGACACACATGGTATATATATATATACCATGTATATGGTATATTCATTTATATATTCACTTATATATTCATTTATAAGTGAATACTAGACATAAAATATAAGATAAACTTACAAAAATCTGTACACCTAAAGAAGCTAAGCAAGAAGGAGGATCTTGGGTGAGATGATCAATCCTCACTCAGAAAGGCAAATGGGATGCACTTTGGAAGAGGGAGAAAACAGGGGCCAAAGTCACTTTTTGATGGAGATCAAAAGCAGTTTTAGATTAACGACTGATTAAGAAACTGAACACTAGAATTAAGGCTTAAATATTCAGTTCTAAACTCTTCTCTTAAAGCACAAAATAAAGCACCATATTTCCCTGCGTGAAGATAATTTCATTTGAAACTGCTTTTACTACTTCCTCATTAATTGAATTTCTGGTACCTGCTGCCATTTCCTCTTTATTTATGATACCCTTACAGGCCATAACTTGATCAATTTTAATTATCACTTGATAAAACATATATTGGATCAAGCTTTATTTAAACAGAAATTCATATTTAGAGTTGACTGGCATATATTAAATTTTTTTGTGAAGTAGACAAGAGACATGTTAATACATTGTATAGAGGAACATATTTATATGAAAGTGTAACAGGAAATTAGTATCTAGTTCCAGGAGCACCCATTGACATGACATACAATTTTATTTTTAAAATGCTTTCTGAAGGAAAAATAACAATTATTCCTAACATTTTCTTGAATGTATGGAATCTGTGAGATATTGGGGACTTTTGAGAATATTGGCAAGACTTTTTTTTATTTAACTTTTATTAATTACACTTTATTCATTTTGTATCCCCCACCCATAAGCCCGTTCCTCCTCCCCTCCAGATCCCACCCTCCCTCCCCTTTCTGTATGCATGCACCTCCACAAGTCCACTGATAGGGGAGGTCTTCCTCTCCTTCTTTCTGATCTTAGACTATCAGTTCTCATCAGAAGTGGCTGCATTGTCATCTTCTGTGGCCTGATAAGGCTGCTCCCACCTCAGGGGGAGATGATCAAAGAGCAGGCCAATCAGATTATGTCAGAGGCAGTCCCTCTTCCTATTACTATGTAACCCACTTGGACAATGAACTGCCATGGGCTACATCTGTGAAGGGGTTCTAGGTTATCTCCATGAATAATCCTTGGTTGGAGTATGAGTCTCTGGCAAGTTCCCTGCGTTCAAATTTTCTTGCTCTGTTGCTTTCCTTGTGGAGTTCCTGTCCTCTCCAGCTCTTGCTATTTCCCACTTCTTACATAAAATTCCATTCATTCTGCCCAACAGTTGGCCATCAGGCTCAGCATCTGCCTTGATAGTCTGCAGGGCAGATGCTTTCAGAGGCCCTCTGTGGCAGGTTCCAAGGTTGTTTCCTGTTTTCTTCTTCTTCTGGTGTCCATCCTCTTTGCCTTTCAAGATGGGGATTGGACATTTTAGTTAGGGTCCTCTCTCTTGCTTAGTTTCTTTAGATGCACTGATTTTAGTGGGTTTGTCCTATGTTGTATGACTATATGAGTGACTATATACCATGTGTGTCTTTCTGCTTCTGGGACAACTCGCTCAGGATGATCGTTTCCAGGTCCCACCATTTACCTGCAAATTTCATGATTTCCTTATTTCTCATTGCTGAGTAATACTCAATTGTATAGATGTACCACAATTTCTGTATCCATTCTTCAGTTGAGGGGCATCTGGACTGTTTCCAGATTCTGGCTATTACAAATAAAGCTGCTACTAACATGGTTGAGCAAATGTCCTTTTTGTGTACTTGAGCCTCTTTTGGATATATACCTAGGAGTGGTATGGCTGGATCTTGAGGAAGCGCTATTCCTAGTTGTCTGAGAAAGCGCCAGATTGATTTCCAGAGTGGTTGTACAAGTTTGCATTCCCACCAGCAGTGGAGAAGGGTTCCCTTTCTCCACAACCTCTCCAGCATGTGTTGTCACTTGAGTTTTTGATCTTGGCCATTCTTATGGGTGTAAGGTGAAATCTCAGGGTTGTTTTGATTTGCATTTTCCTAATGGCTAATGAGGTTGAGCATTTCTTTAAATGCTTCTATATTCCTATTTTGCCATTCTATATTCCTCTACAGAGAGTTCTCTGTTTAGCTCTGTTCCGCATTTTTTATTGAGATATCAAGAACTGGATCTAGCTTTTTGTGCATATGAGACAAGAGGTATAATACTAAACTCAATCTCCAGGTCTCTATTTTTCAAAATTTGGGGCCAAGGATTCGTTAACTTGTTCTTTTAGGACTGAACTCATTCTGTAGACCCTTAACTTTCAATCATCTCTTGACAAAGTGCTCTCCTGGCTCAATCTCTTCCATAGCTTATAGTAAAATAATTCATGACCGAATCCTTGAACAGGGAATTTTAAAAAGTTTACATGGCATATCATTCCATTTAAATATTATCACTGTGCTCTCCTCATTCAGTATTGTGCAGCTATAAAAAGTGTTAATATGAGCTTCATGGTATCACACACCGTGATTTCCAATGTGTAATGACAAATAACAAAGGAAGACTAGGTGTGAGTAGTAGGCTTTGGATCTAATAATTCAAGCAAGTTAAAATGGAAAAATGGCTGCAGTCCAAAATGTGTACAGAATTCTTTTTTTCTTTTCATGACTTACTTGATAATATAGTTTAGTAAGTACTTATAGAATGCCTTTACTGTATGAGACATCATCCTGAGATTTCACCTTACACCAATCAGAATGGCGAAGATTAAAAACTCAAGTGACAACACATGCTGGAAAGGATGTAGAGAAAGGGGAACCCTCCTCCATTGCTGGTGTGAATGGAAACTTGTACAACCACCTTGGAAATCAATCTGGAGCTTTCTCAGAGAATTAGGAATAGTGGTAACTGTGCCTCATTTTTTTATTTTTTTTTATTAATTACACTTTATTCATTTTGTATCCCCCCATAAGCCCCTCCTTCCTCCCCTCCCGATCCCACCCTCCCTGCCCTTTCTGCATGCATGCCACTCCCCAAGTCCACTGATAGGGGAGGTCCTCCTCTCCTTCTTTCTGATCTTATTCTATCAGTTCTCATCAAAAGTGGGATCATTTTTAATTGGATTATTTGGTTTGTTGGATTGTAATTTCTTGAGTTCTTTATATAGATAACATCCCTCTGTTGAATGTAGGGTTGGTGAAGATCTTTTCCCAGTATGTAGACTGCTATTCTTTCCTATGGACAGTGTCCTTTGCATTGCAGAAACTTTTCTTTTTCATTTGGTCCCATATATTAAATATTGATCTTAGTGTCTTAGCTGTAGGTGTTTTGTTCAAGTTGTTGTCTCCTTTAAGGCATTCCTTAATTTTTCTTCTATCAGATTTAGTGTATCCAGTTTTATGTTGAGGTCTTTGATCAACTTGAATTTAAATTTTGTGCAGGGTGATAAACACGGATATATTTGGGTTCTCTTGTGTGCAAGATGTCTAGTCAGGTCAGCATTTGTTGAAGAAAATTTTCCATTGTATAGTTTTGGCTTCTTAGTCAAAAATCAAGTGTCTGTTCATCTGTGGGTTTATTTTTGTATCTTCAATTTGATTCCCTTGTTCAATCTGTCTGTATTTATGTTAATATCATTAGGTTTTAATATGATTGTTCTGTAGTACATCTTGAAATTAGGATTGGTGATATTCTAAGTTTTTGTTTTTCATATAAAGTCTTGTATTGCCCTTTCACGGTCTGTAAAGAATTGTGTTGGAATTTTGATAACAATTGCATTGAATCTATAGATTGCTTTTGGTAAGATGGCCATTTTGTTAGGTTAATCCTACCAACCCTAATGTATGTCAGATCTTGCCATTTTCTTATATCTTCAGTTTCTTTCTTCAAAAACTTTAAGTTCTGGTCATAAAGGTCTTCTACTTGGTTAGAGTTACACAAGATATTTTATTATCATTTGTAGCTATGGTGAAGGGTGTTGTTTAACTAATTTCTATCTCAGCCTATTTATTACTTTTATAAGGGAAGGGTACTGACTTATTTTTTAGTCAATGTTTTTTACCCCATCATTTTCCTAAATGTGTTTATCAGCTGTAGGAGTTCCCTGGTAGATTTTTTTGTGGTCACTTATGTATTCAATGATATCTTCTGCTAATAGAAATAATATGATTTCTTTCTAGTTTGTACACCTTTGATCACTCTTAGTTGTCTTATTTTTCTACCTAAAACTTCAAGTACTATAATAAATAGGTAGTAAGAGTGCTCAGCCTTGTCATGTCCCTAATTTTAGTTGAATTGCTTTAAGTTCCTCTCCAGTTATTTTGATGTTATGTATTTGCTTGTTGTGTATTACCCTTTTTGTGTGTTTAGGTGTACACATTTTATTCCTGATATCTCCAGGATTTTATAATGAAAAAGTGTTGGGTTATGTCAAAGGCATTTTTAGCATCAAATAATATGATAGTGTTTTTTTTTTCTTTTAGTTTGTTGATATAGTTGATTACATTGATGAATTTTCATATGTTCAATCATCCTTGCATCCCTGGTATAAAGCCTAGTTGTTCATGGTGGTTGATGTTTTTGATGTGTTCTTGGATTGGGTTTTCAAGTGTTTTACTGAGTATTTTTTGCCTCAATGCGCATGAGGGAAATAAGTCTGAAAGTCTGTCTTTGTTGAGTTTTTGTTTGATTTTGGTGTCAGAGTGTCTGTGGCCTCATAATGAGTTAAAAAATAATTCTTTTCTTTCTATTTTATGGAATAATTTGAGTAGTATTGACAGTAACTCTCCTTCAAAGATCTGGTAAAATTCTGTGCTAAAAAACATCCTATGCTTTTTTTGGTTGGTAGGCTTTTAATGACTCTTTCTATTTCCTTCAGATTTTTTTTTTAAGCTGAAACAACAAGAATTTATTTCTCCAAGTGAAGCTGGGGAAGATGAGTCTCAACAAGAAAACAGAAATTTCAACATTTTGGTGACTGGTCTTGTAGCTGTAACTTGTAATTCTTTCAATGCTTCAACCAACCCTATAGATTGAAAACTTGAAGACACAAATAGAACTCTTTTGGAGACAGAGCTTTAGAGAAGAAAATGTGCACTAGATAAAACATTTACTGTTATTCCATTTTTTAATTTTTAATTTTAATTTTTCTTTTTAGTTACAATTTGTTAACTCTGTGTTTCAGCTGTATCCCGATCCCTCATTCCCTCCCCCGCCCCAGCTCCGTCCCTGGTCTCCTCCCTGCCCCTTTCCAAGTCCACTGATAGGGAAGGACCTCCTCCCCTTTCATCTGACCCTGTTTTATCAGGTATCTTCAAGGCTGGCTGCAAAGTTCTCCTCTGTGGCCTAACAGGACTGCTCCTCCCCTGAGGGGGGGAGGTCAAAGAGCCTGCACTTGAAATCCTGTTAGAAATAGTCCTTGTTCCCCTTACTTTGGAAAACTACTTGGTTACTGAGCTACCACGGGCCACATCCGAGCAGAAGTTCTAGGTTATATCCATAGATGGTCCTTGGTTGAGTGTCAGTCTCAGAAAAGACCCTGTGCCCGGATAAATTTGGTCCTTGTAGAGCTTCTATCCTTTCCATATCATACTAACTCCCCTTCTTTCATATGATTCCCTGCACTCTGCCAAGGTTTGGTTATGAGTCTTAGTGTCTGCTTTAAAACAGTGCTAGGTAGAGTCTTTCAGATGCCTTCTGCAGTAGACTCCTGTCATACATTCAATGCACATCCCATTTGTCTTTCTAAATGAGGATTGATCATCTTCACCCATGTCCACTTTCTTGATTATCTTCTTCTTTTTTTTTAATTTTATTTTATTCTTATCAGTTACATTTTATTAACTCTGTATCCCAACCGTATCCCATTCCCTCATTCCCTCCCAATCCCTCCCTCCCTCCCTCATCTCCACCGTGCTCCTTGCCAAGTCCACTGATAGGGGGGACCTCCTCCCCATTCATCTGATCCTGTTTTATCAGGTAACTTCAGGACTGGCTGCAAAGCTCTCCTCTGTGGCCTAACAGGACTGCTCCTCCCTTGGGGGGTGGGGAGGCCAAAGAGCCAGTCATAGGTGTGTAGATTTCATTATGTTTATCATATCTTGTAGGTCTATATAAGCGAGTATATACCAAGTTTGTCTTTCTCCTTCTGGGATACTTTACTCAGAATGATCTTTTCTAGATCCCACCATTTGCCTGCAAATTTCATGATTTCCTCCGTTTTGATTGCTGAGTAGTATTCCATTGTGTAAAAATACCACAATTTCTGTATCCATTCCTCTGTTGATGGACATCTGGGTTGTTTCCAAATTCTGGCTATTACAAATAAAGCTGCTACAAACATGGTTGAACAAATGTCCTTGTTGTGTACTTGAGCAAACTTTGGGTATATACCTAGCAGTGGTATAGCTGGGTCTTGAGGTAGCACTACTCCTACTTGTCTGAGAAAGCACCAGATTGACTTCCAAAGTGGTTGTACCAGTTTACATTCCCACCAGCAATGGAGGAGGGTTCCCCTTTCACCACAACATCTCCAGCATGTGTTGTCACTTGAGTTTTTCATCTTGGCCATTCTGATGGGTGTAAGGTGAAATCTCAGGGTTGTTTTGATTTGCATTTCACTAATGGCTAATGAGGTTGAGCATTTCTTTAAGTGTTTCTCTGCCATTTGATGTTCCTTTTTGGAGAATTCTCTGTTTAGCTCCATTCCCCGTTTTTTAATGGGATTGATTGGTTTGTTGCTTTTCTGCTTCTTTAGTTCTTTATATATACTGGATATTAGCCCTCTGTCAGATAAAGGGTTGGTAAAGATTCTTTCCCAATCTGTAGGCAGTCGCTTTGTTTTGATGACTGTGTCTTTTGCTTTACAGAAGCTTTTCAGTTTCATGAGGTCCCATTTATTGATTGTTGCTCTTAGAGCCTGTGCTATTGGTGTTCTGTTCAGGAAGTTGTCTCTTGTGCCAATGAGTTCTAGGCTGTTCCCCACTTTTTTTCCAACTGATTTAGAGTATCTGGTTTTATGTTGAGGTCCTTGATCCACTTAGACTTTAGTTTTGTGCAGGGTGATAAATATGGATCTATTTTCATTTTTCTGCATGTAGACATCCAGTTGGACCAGCACCATTTGTTGAATATACTGTCTTTTGTCCATTGAATGTATTTGGCTTCTTTGTCAAATATCGAGTATTCATAGGTGTGTGGGTTTATTTCTGGGTCTTCTATGCAGTTCTATTGATCCTCCTTTCTGTTTCTATGCCAATACCATGCAGTTTTTATTACTGTTGCCCTGTAGTACAGCTTGAGATAGGGGATGGAGATACCTCCAGATGATCTGTTGCTGTACAGGATCGTTTTGGAGATTCTAGGTTTTTTGTTTCTCCATATGAAGCTGAGAATCTTTTTTCAAGGTCTGTAAAGAATTGAATTGATATTTTGATGGGAATTGTATTGAATCTGTAGATTGCTTTTGGCAGGATGGCCATTTTCACAATGTTAATCCTACCAATCCATGAGCACGGGAGATCTTTCCATCTTCTGAGATCTTCTTCAATTTATTTCTTCAGAGACTTGAAGTTTTTCTCAAACAGGTCTTTCACTTGCTTGGTTAGAGTCACACCAAGGTACTTTATGTTATTAGTGGCTATTGTGAAGGGTGCTGTTTCCCTAATTTCTTTCTCAGCCTTTTTGTCTTTGGTGTACAGGAGGGCTTCTGATTTTTTTTTTTTTTTTTGAGTTGATTTTGTATCCTGCCACTTTGCTGAAGGTGTTTATCAGCTGAAGGAGTTCTCTGGTTGAATTTTTGGGGTTGCTCATGTATACTATCATATCATCTGCAAATAGTGACACTTTGACCTTTTCCTTTCCAATTTGTATCTCCTTGATCTCCTTTAGTTGTCTTATTGCTCTGGCTTGGACTTCAAGTACTATGTTGAAGAGATATTGAGAGAGTGGGCAGCCTTGTCTTTTCCCTGATTTCAGTGATATTGATATAAGTTTCTCTCCATTGAGTTTGATGTTGGCTATAGGCTTGCTGTATATTGCCTTTACTATCTTTAGGTATGTGCCTTGTATCCCTGATCTCAGCAAGACTTTAAACTTGAATGGGTGTTGGATTTTGTCAAATGCTTTTTCGGCATCTAAGGAGATGATCATGTGGTTTTTCTCCTTCATTTTGTTTATGTGGTGGATTATATTGATGGATTTCCGTATGTTGAACCACCCTTGCATGCCTGGGATGAAGCCTACTTGGTCGTGTTGGATGATATCTTTGATGTGTTCCTGGATTCGGTTTGCAAGTATTTTATTCAGTATTTTTGCATCAATGTTCATAAGAGAGATAGGTCTGAAGTTCTCTTTTTTTGTTGGATCTTTGTGTAGTTTAGGTATCAAGGTGACTGTGGCTTCATAGAATGAGTTTGGTAGTGTTCCTTCTGCTTCTATTTTGTGGAATAGTTTGAGGAGAATTGGTGTTAGCACTTCTTTGAAGGTCTTGTAGAATTCTGTGCTGAAGCCATCTGGTCCAGGGCTTTTTTTTTGGAGGGGAGACTGTTAATGACTGCTTCAATTTCCTTGGGAGATATAGGGCTATTCAGTCTTTCTACCTGATCTTGGCTTAATTTTGGTAGATGGAATCTGTGAAGAAAATTATTCATTTCATTTAGATTTTCAAATTTTGTGCCATATAGGTTTTTGTAGTTTGACTTTATAATTGTTTGGATTTCCACAGTGTCTGTAGTTATGTCCCCATTTTCATTTCTGATTTTGCTGATTTGGATAGTTTCTCTCTGCTTTTTAGTTAGTTTGGCTAAGGGTTTGTCTATCTTGTTGATTTTCTCAAATAACCTGTTTTTTGTTTCATTGATTCTTTGGATAGTTTTATTTGTTTCTATTTGATTGATTTCAGCCCTGAGTTTGATTATTTCCAGCCTCTGCTCCTCTTGGGTGTATCTGCTTCTTTTTTTTCTAGGGTTTTCAGTTGGGCCATTAAGTTGTTTGTATGTGATGTTACAAATTTCTTCTTGCAGGCACTTAGTGCTATAAATTTTCCTCTGAGCACTGCTTTCAATGTGTCCCATAAATTTGGATATGTTGTGCCTTCATTTTCATTGAAATCTAGGAAGTCTTTAATTTCTTTCTTTATTTCTTCCTTGACCCAGCTGTCATTGAGTAGTAAGTTGTTCAGTTTCCATGTGCGTGTCGGCTTTTTGTTGTTTCTGTTGTTGTTGATGTCCAGCTTTTGTCCATGGTGGTCAGATATTATACAAGCGATTATTTCAATCCTTTTGTAACTGTTGAGGCTTGCTTTGTGACCCACTATATGGTCTATTTTGGAGAAGGTTCCATGTGGAGCTGAAAAGAAGGTGTACTCTTTTGAGTTTGGGTGAAAAGATCTGTAGACGTCTATTAGGTCCATTTGATTTAGGGATTCTGTGAGTGCTTTTATTTCCTTATTTGGTGTCTGTCTAGTTGATCTGTCCCTTGATGAGAGTGGAGTGTTGAAGTCTCCCACTATTAAGGTATTAGGATCAATGTATGATTTAAGCTTTAATAATGTTTCATTTACGAATGTAGGTGCTCTTGTATTTGGGGCATAGATATTCAAGATTGTGATGTCCTCTTGTTGGATTTTTCTTTGATGAGAATATAGTGGCCCTCATCTTTTTTGATTAACTTTGGATGAAAGTCTATTTTATTAGATATTAGGATGGCTACTCCAGCTTGTTTTCTGGAACCATTTGCTTGAAAAACATTTTTCCAGCCCTTTACTTTGAGGTTGTGTTTATCTTTGTTGCATAGGTGTGTTTCTTGGATACAACAGAATGTTGGATCTTGTTTCCGCAACCATTCTGTTAGCCTGTGTCTTTTTATTGGTGAGTTGAGTCCATTGATATTGATAGATACTAGTGACCAATGCATGTTAGTTCCTTTTGTAATGGAGTCGGTGATCTTACCCTGTTTCATTACTTGTTTTCCTTTCATTTTTGTTGGGATATTATCTGTATGCCCCGTTTTCTTGGGTGAAGTTATTTTTGTTGGATTGGAGTTTTCCTTCTAATATCTTCTGTAGGGTTGTTTAGCTGTGTAGATATTGTGTAAATTTAGTTTTGTCATGGAATATTTTGTTTTCTCCATTTATGTTGATTGAAAGCTTTGCAGGGTATAGTAGTCTGGGTTGACATTTGTGATCTCTTAGAGTCTCCATGATGCTTGCCCAGGCCCTTCTGGCTTTCATAGTTTCTGATGAGAATTCCGGTGTGATTCTGATAGGTCTACCTTCATATGTTACTTGGCCTTTTTCCCTGGCTGCTTTTAATATCTTTTCTTTGTTCTGTAGATTTAGTGTTTTGACTATGATGTGACGTGATGTGTTTCTTTTCTGGTCTAGTCTATTTGGAGTTCTGTAAGCCTCTTGTATATTTATGGACATCTCTTTCTTTAAGTTGGGAAATTTTTCTTCTATGATTTTCTTGAAACTATTTTCTGGACCTTGGAGCCTGGAATGTTCTTTTTCATCAATTCCTATTATTCTTAGATTCTGTCTTTTCATAGCGTCCTTGATTTCTTGGATATTTTGTGATTGGAACTTTTCTGATTTTACTTTTTCTTTGCAAGAAGTATCAATTTCTGCAAGTGTGTCTTCAGCTCCAGATATTCTCTATTCCATCTCTTGTATTCTGTTGGTGATGCTTACTTTTGTGGTTCCTGATCTTTTCTCCAAGTTCTCTAGCTCAAGGGTTTTCTCATTTTGTGTTTTCTTTATTGATTCTAATTCTGTTTTCATGCCTTACACCATTTCTTTCATCTGTTTGAATTTGGATTCCTGTCTCTCTATGATAGTCTCTATTTCCTAGTTCATTTCCTTTTTATATGCCACTAATTTTATCTCTACTTGTGCCTCTATTTGTTTGGCTATGTTTGCTGTGTTTCTTTAAGGATTTTGTCTATTTCTTCTTTCTTTACCTCCAATTGACTGGCCAATTCTTTGAAAGATTTGTTCATTTCCTCCTTATGAGCCTCAAATACTTGGGTAAGCATTTTTTTTAAGGTCATTTTCCTGTGCTTCTGATGAATTGGAGTATCCATCAATTTTGGGGTTTCCTGGTGAAGTCATGATGTCCTGATTTATGTTGGAAGTGTTCTTTCGCCTATCCCTGGCCATTGGCTTATCTGAAACCTTCCCTGTTTGTTTTTGGATTCTGCAGATCAGACTGGTACTGTCTCTCTCTGGCATCTGGAGAGTTCTTCAGCAAGCTGAGAGAGGTCCCATGTCCTTAGCGTGTGCTGAGGACTAGCTGTGCCTGTGGGAGAAAAGTACGCAAGCACAGACAGGGTAAATGCAAGTGTGTGTGTGTGTGTGTGTGTGTGTGTGTGTGTAGGTGTGCGTGGATGTGTATCTCAAGGGACAGAGTGATGGCTAATGTTGAACCCTTGAGTGTGTGGGAGAGGCTCTGCACTGTATATGTCGCAGACACTAATGATGATCGCAGGCCAATTTCTGGCATTAACTGCCTTAACTCCTCAATTAGACCCACAGAGCAGGAACTTCAATGTTCGAAGTGCCCCTCTGTTTCCCAAAGTGGATATATGGGTGGGAGGGGGTTCAATGCCTGGCTTCTGTTTTAGAAGGACCCAGGATCTGGGGATATGCAGATTCTCAAGGGTGCACTCACTTACAGGCAGGTCACTTGGCAGAGATCAGGGTATCCGGGCTCTCTGCTCTCTGGTTAGACCCTGCTTCTTTGATGTGCTCTACCAGCTCCGTGCTGCTGTCACTGCCAGGTTATGAGGTCTTGCTGCAGCTGGAGATTTCAAGGTGGTCACGTCTGTAGGGATCGGGGTTATCAGGCTTTCTGTTCTCTGGTTTGGCCCTGGTTAGTCTTAAACTGGAGGGCTGATGTGCCCTGCCAGCTCAGTGCTGCTCTGCTGCCAGGTTAGAAAGTCCCACTGTAACTGGAGACTGGGTTGCTAGTCCAGATGCTTTCTGGGAAGTCCTGGGTCTTTTCACTGTGCTCTTCCAGCGCCTGGTGTGCCTAGCTAGTGTGGCGTTTCTGCATAGTTTTGGTGAGTATATAGCATATTCTCTGTCACTGTGGGATTGGGCGGGCCATACAGTCAGTGATCGAGATCCTGAGGAGCTAGTATGGCGTCTAGCAGACTTGGGCCCTGGGAGAATGGTGCAGCCGCTGCGTGGATCTGGGACTCCAAGACAGGTACTGCTGGCACCTGCCGCTAAAGGGCTTGGGGCTCCGCCTCAGTCACTGCAGACCCCAGGCAGTTACATCTGTGCAGAGAAAGATGATTCCGCTGTGCCAAGGAGGAAGGAAGTCTGGGGGAGGGGAGTGCCACGAGACCAAAGGATCGTTTCTCACCTTCCCCAAACAAGTCTAGAGGTGACCCTAGACCAAAGTTCTCACCTCCTGCGATGCTACCTGTTGTTTAGGAAGCCTCACCATTTTTTTCCTGGGTTAGAGGTCCTTCCACTCACCAACTCAGATGGTCAGCACTTCCACGGCTCAGAAACTGTGTGTGCTAGTCGCCATCTTCTCCTTCAGATTTATATGTCTATTTAATGTGTTTACTTGATTATTTCTTAAATGGTGGCTCTCAAGAAAATCATCATCCAATTCTTTCTATTTTCCTACTCTGTGGAATACATGTTTTTGAAGTTAGACTTCACGATTATTTGGATTTCCTTGGTTTCTATTGTTTTGTCCCTCTTTTCATTTCTGATTTTCAAAATTTGAATATTGTCTCTTTGCCTTTTAGTTAATTTGGTTAAGGTTTGATTTTCTCAAAGAACCAAATCTTGGTTTCATTGACTCTTTGTATTCTTTCCATTATTCTTTTTATACATACATTAGCAGATGATATATTTTTTTAATTTCTTTTTATTTATTTTAATTTTCTTATTAATTACACTTTATTCATTTTGTATCCCCCCATAAACCCCTCCCTCCTCCCCTCCCGGTCCCACCCTCCCCACCTTTCTGTATGCATGCCCCTCCCCAAGTCCACTGATGGGGGAGGTCCTCCTCTCCTTCTTTCTGATCTTAGTCTATCAGTTCTCATCAGAAGTGGCTGCATTGTCAGGGTTCTAGGTTATCTCCACGGATAGTCCTTGGTTGGAGTATGAGTCTCTGGGAAGTTGCCTGTGTTCAAATTATCTTGTTCTGTTCCTCTCCTTATGGAGTTCCTGTCCTCTCCAGCTCTTACTATTTCCCACTTCTTACATATAATTCCATTCACTCTGTCTGTCAGTTGGCCATCAGGCTCAGCATCTGCTTTGACAGTCTGCATGGCAGAGGCTTTCAGAGGCCCTCTGTGGCAGGTTCCTAGGTTGTTTCCTGTTTTCTTCTGGCTTTCAGAGGCCCTCTGTAGCAGGTTCCTAGGTTGTTTCCTGTTTTCTTTTTCTTCTGATGTCCATCCTCTTTGCCTTTCAGGATGGGGATTGAACATTTTAGTTAGGGTCCTCTCTTTTGCTTAGTTTGTTTAGATGTACAGATTTTAGTGGGTTTATTCTATGTTGTATGTTTATATGAGTGAGTATATACCATGTGTGTCTTTTTGCTTCTGGGACAACTCACTCATATAAAC